>NC_056731.1:1904199350-1904406850 GCF_019279795.1 Protopterus annectens
GGGGAGTTAAACCCTGAGTTCTTAGTTTGGTAAGCAGGAGCCTTGGCACACTATGCTAACTTAGTAGTTAGTGTAGCAAAGATTTTATACTACATAAGAAGTAAACATTTCTGTGTTGCATTATTCACTGACTGCAATGGCTCTTGAGTTACAAGACACAGGACAGGTATAGGTGGTGGCAACAGCAGGCGCTATCTGCAAAATCGCAGACAGTTGAGTTGGAAGGAGATGTGTCCATGCAGGGTGGTGGGCTTTGGAATTAAGACAATGTCAGGAGGGAAGTTTTAAAGTAGTATTAGAAGGAGTCAGTTAAAAGGTTAATAGAGCAGCAGGCATGGAGTTTGTAAGCAATACGAATAACGAGAATCACATTTGTGGCATTATTTTCTGACTTTAGTACTCACTGATTTGCCAACCACAATTTTATGAGAAACAGACCAAAAATATGAGGCAAAAATCTGGACATTCTGTGAAAATTGGAACAGTTGAGAAATATGGTTGCACCCAAATAGTCAACTTCTTCTCTCACCAGTGTAGAATAGCATTTGTACATTATCAAAAACAACAACAAAAAACATATTAGTAGCAATTTTGTGTGGGGGTGGGGGTGAGGCTATTCCCGTCTGCACCTTACAGCATGGAAACTTCACCACAGCACATCTTATCATCAAATATACTAACACACAATAACAAAGTAAAAAAAAAAAAATAATACTACCCTTTACAATGAGGGGATATAACCACAAAGTTATTATAGTTATAGATAAGGGATATTAGATGTAGAGCATCTACACAGATGTTGATGTGTCCCAGCTCCTGTCTGCCAAAAACACCCTTTCAAAATAAATACATATGCTCTGATAAAAAAACACTTTTTTTATTACAATCTCTTGAAGAAACACTGTTTAGCTTTTTAAGTAACAATGGTTTGAATTCAGTAAAACATAACTCAATAAAATGTAGTATTTTGAAATGTTTTGTCAGTGCAGTCCTTTGCCACAAGACAAAAATAGTGTTATGTTCCTTTTATGATTACTATTTAGAGATGCACAAATTATTGAGCCATTATATAAGTCCTTCTGATAGAAAAATGTAGAAGTGCAGGTGCAGGTGCTTTTATTTCCTGTCCTTGCCTATTTAAGTGGTACAGTGTGAAATATTTTCTGCTTAAAAACCTCAGCTTTGGCTGGCTAAGAACTAGCTGTATTCAACTAGACGTATAAGAGAATTTAAATACCTTTATCTGCACTTTTTTTTTCAAAAAATGCAGTATTTAAATTGATTTTAACTGTGTTGCAGGAATATTAACTGAACTGGAAGTTAGTCAGTGTTTGCTGAATTTTATTATTTGCTAGTAATTACAGGTGTGGGGGTAGCCACATTCTTTGATTTGCTGTCCTTGTCTATTTAAGTGGTACAGTGTGACATATTTTCTGCTTAAAAACCTCAGCTTTGGCCGGCTAAGAACTAGCTGTATTCAACTGGACATATAAGAGAATTTAAGTACCTTTATCTGCACTTTTTTTTCAAAAAATACAGTATTTAAATTGATTTTAACTGTATTGCAGGAATATTAACTGAACTGGAAGTTAGTCAGTGTTTGCTGAATTTTATTATTTGCTAGTAATTACAGGTGTGGGGGTAGCCACATTCTTTGAATTCCTGTCCTTGCCTACTTAAGTGGTACAGTGTGAAATATTTTCTGCTTAAAAACCTCAGCTTTGGCCGGCTAAGAACTAGTTGTATTCAACTGGACGTATAAGAGAATTTAAGTACCTTTATCTACACTTTTTTTATCCAAAAATAAAATATTTAAATTGATTTTAACTGTGTTGCAGGAATATTAACTGAACTGGAAGTTAGTCAGTGTTTGCTGAATTTTATTATTTGCTAGTAATTACAGGTGTGGGGTAGCCACATTCTTTGATTTCCTGTCCTTGCCTATTTAAGTAGTACAGTGTGAAATATTTTCTGCTTAAAAACCTCAACTTTGGCTGGCTAAGAACTAGCTGTATTCAACTGGACGTATAAGAGAATTTAAGTACCTTTATCTGCACTTTTTATTTTCAAAAAATACAGTATTTAAATTGATTTTAACTGTGTTGCAGGAATATTAACTAAACTGGAAGTTAGTCAGTGTTTGCTGAATTTTATTATTTGCTAGTAATTACAGGTGTGGGCGTAGCCACATTCTTTGATTTCCTGTCCTTGCCTATTTAAGTGGTACAGTGTGAAATATTTTCTGCTTAAAAACCTCAGCTTTGGCCGGCTAAGAACTAGCTGTATTCAACTGGATGTATAAGAGAATTTAAGTACCTTTATCTGCACTTTTGTTCTCAAAAATACAGTATTTAAATTGGTTTTAACTGTGTTGTAGGAATATTAACTGAACTGGAAGTTAGTCAGTGTTTGCTGAATTTTATTATTTATTAGTAATTACAGGTGTGGGGGTAGCCACATTCTTTGATTTCCTGTCCTTGCCTATTTAAGTGGTACAGTGTGAAATATTTTCTGCTTAAAAACCTCAGCTTTGGCCGGCTAAGAACTAGCTCTATTCAACTGGACGTATAAGAGAATTTAAGTACCTTTATCTGCACTTTTTTCCCCCAAAAATACAGTATTTAAATTGATTTTAACTGTGTTGCAGGAATATTAACTGAACTGGAAGTTAGTCAGTGTTTGCTGAATTTTATTATTTGCTAGTAATTACAGGTGTGGGGGTAGCCACATTCTTTGATTTCCTGTCCTTGCCTATTTAAGTGGTACAGTGTGAAATATTTTCTGCTTAAAAACCTCAGCTCTGGCCGGCTAAGAACTAACTGTATTCAACTGGACGTATAAGAGAATTTAAGTATCTTTATCTGCACTTTTTTTTTCCAAAAATACAGTATTTAAATTGATTTTAACTATGTTGCAGGAATATTAACTGAACTGGAAGTTAGTCAGTGTTTGCTGAATTTTATTATTTGCTAGTAATTACAGGTGTGGGGGTAGCCACATTCTTTGATTTCCTGTCCTTGCCTATTTAAGTGGTACAGTGTGAAATATTTTCTGCTTAAAAACCTCAGCTTTGGCCGGCTAAGAACTAGCTGTATTCAACTGGATGTATAAGAGAATTTAAGTACCTTTATCTGCACTTTTATTTCAAAAAATAAAGTATTTAAATTGATTTTAACTGTGTTGCAGGGATATTAACTGAACTGGAAGTTAGTCAGTGTTTGCTGAATTTTATTATTTGCTAGTAATTACAGGTGTGGGGGTAGCCACATTCTTTGATTTCCTGTCCTTGCCTATTTAAGTGGTACAGTGTGAAATATTTTCTGCTTAAAAACCTCAGCTTTGGCCGGCTAAGAACTAGCTGTATTCAACTGGATGTATAAGAGAATTTAAGTACCTTTATCTGCACTTTTTTCCAAAAAATACAGTATTTAAATTGATTTTAACTGTGTTGCAGGAATATTAACTGAACTGGAAGTTAGTCAGTGTATGCTAAATTTTATTATTTGCTAGTAATTACAGGTGTGGGGGTAGCCACATTCTTTGATTTCCTGTCCTTGCCTATTTAAGTGGTACAGTGTGAAATATTTTCTGCTTAAAAACCTCAGCTTTGGCCGGCTAAGAACTAGCTGTATTCAACTGGACGTATAAGAGAATTTAAGTACCTTCATCTGCACTTTTTTTCAAAAAATACAGTATTTAAATTGATTTTAACTGTGTTGCAGGAATATTAATTGAACGGGAAGTTGGTCAGTGTTTGCTGAATTTTATTATTTGCTAGTAATTACAGGTGTGGGGGTAGCCACATTCTTTGATTTCCTGTCCTTGCCTATTTAAGTGGTACAGTGTGAAATATTTTCTGCTTAAAAACCTCAGCTTTGGCCGGGTAAGAACTAGTTGTATTCAACTGGACATATAAGAGAATTTAAGTACCTTTATCTGCACTTTTTTCCCCCAAAAATACAGTATTTAAATTGATTTTAACTGTTGCAGGAATATTAACTGAACTGGAAGTTAGTCAGTGTTTGCTGAATTGTATTATTTGCTAGTAATTACAGGTGTGGGGGTAGCCACATTTTTTGATTTCCTGTCCTTGCCTATTTAAGTGGTACAGTGTGAAATATTTTCTGCTTAAAAACCTCAGCTTTGACGGGCTAAGAACTATCTGTATTCAACTGGACGTATAAGAGAATTTAAGTACCTTTATCTGCACTTTTTTTTATAAAAAAACAGTATTTAAATTGATTTTAACTGTGTTGCAGGGATATTAACTGAACTGGAAGTTAATCAGTGTTTGCTGAATATTATTATTTGCTAGTAATTACAGGTGTGGGGGTAGCCACATTCTTTGATTTCCTGTCCTTGCCTATTTAAGTGGTACAGTGTGAAATATTTTCTGCTTAAAAACCTCAGCTTTGGCTGGCTAAGAACTAGCTGTATTCAACTGGACATATAAGAGAATTTAAGTACCTTTATCTGCACTTTTTTTCAAAAAATACAGTATTTAAATTGGTTTTAACTGTGTTGCAGGAATATTTACTGAACTGGAAGTTAGTCAGTGTTTGCTGAATTTTATTATTTGCTAGTAATTACAGGTGTGGGGATAGCCACATTCTTTGATTTCCTGTCCTTGCCTATTTAAGTGGTACAGTGTGAAATATTTTCTGCTTAAAAACCTCAGCTTTGGCCGGCTAAGAACTAGCTGTATTCAACTGGACGTATAAGAGAATTTAAGTACCTTTATCTGCACATTTTTCCCAAAATACAGTATTTAAATTGATTTTAACTGTGTTGCAGGAATATTAACTGAACTGGAAGTTAGTCAGTGTTTGCTGAATTTTATTATTTGCTAGTAATTACAGGTGTGGGGGTAGCCACATTCTTTGATTTCCCGTCCTTGCCTATTTAAGTGGTACAGTGTGAAATATTTTCTGCTTAAAAACCTCAGCTTTGGCCGGCTAAGAACTTGCTGTATTCAACTGGACGTATAAGAGAATTTAAGTACCTTTATCTGCACTTTTTTTTCCAGAAATACAGTATTTAAATTGATTTTAACCGTGTTGCAGGAATATTAACTGAACTGGAAGTTAGTCAGTGTTTGCTGAATTTTATTATTTGCTAGTAATTACAGGTGTGGGGGTAGCCACATTCTTTGATTTCCTGTCCTTGCCTATTTAAGTGGTACAGTGTGAAATATTTTCTGCTTAAAATCCTCAGCTTTGGCCGGCTAGGAACTAGCTGTATTCAACTGGATGTATAAGAGAATTTAAGTACCTTTATCTGCAGTTTTTTTTTCAAAAAATACAGTATTTAAATTGATTTTAACTGTGTTGCAGGAATATTAACTGAACTGGAAGTTTTGACTCTGCTTTTCAGTTAGTCCCACCCACCCTCCCTGTTTTTGTTTTGGTGTTAATCTTAGTGGCCTTGAAACTGCCCGCCCCTCTTGTAAATTTGTGTTTGGATACTCCTTCTGGGCTCATCTCATTTGCTCACTCAACTGAGTGCAGTGAGATCATATTTTGATTTCAGGCACTCCTACTGTGTACAAAGAGAGCATCTGGGAAACAGAAAAAAAAATTAAGCTTGTTTCCTGCCTTTCCTGTTAAGTGGTATAGACTATTTGTAGGCTTCTGAGCCCCCAAGCCCTTCTGTGTTGGAGGGAAGCCTTCTAGCTTAGTTTTTTTCTTATAACTAGCCAGTTTTCTAGTTTCAGCACTCATATCTGTTTCTTTGATCTCAGCACTTGTTCAGAAAAAAAATGTTTTATCTGCTTTTACGGAACTTGTGTTTCTACCTACTTTATTTTAGTTTTGCATCATCTTAAATGTACTCAGTTGTATTTATTACTGCTTGTTGTAACTCATTCTAAGCCTTTTGGTTTAAACACTTGGGCTTCGGACCAGTTGTTTTGCACTGAGAGGGTTTGTGGTCTGCACTGTAGTGGCAGGATGGGTAGCTTTCATCCTTCTAGGTTGGGAACTGCTGATTGAGGGCTCAGTGTCTGTTATTCTAAAAGTGTATTAATTCTGGTTTAAGCACTTGGGCTTTCAGGCAAGTTATTTTACATTAAGAAGGTTCGTGGTCTGCACTCTTGTGGGAGAAGAGGCTGGACTCTGCCCTTCTGAGCTGGGAATTTCTGGTTAAAGGTTTATAGTGCCTGAATATTTGAACTGTATCTTACTGAAATTGGTACACCTTGTTTGCTGTAGCATAGACTAGATCCAGGCCTGCTGAATCTAGCTTTGTTTATATGCTTGTTGTTTGTTTGCTTGTTATTTCCCTGGAATGCTAATTCCACCTAATACGCAGCTTCTCAGCGCTTCTGTGGATCACTATTGATATCTGCATTGATTACTGTACTTATTTCCTTGTTTCACTTGAAAGAAAGTTACTGTTTGTCATTTTTGCATTTAAGTTACCTGTAACACATTGCACTTAAGTTACCTGGCACTTGCTCACTAAAGCAATTATATAAGTCAGCACTAAAAATTAAAAGCACTACACCCTCACTCCCCACTGGCCCTTGTTTTCAATTATAAAGGAATTCCCAATATTATTCAAGCATGTCCAAAGGTTAGTTGTCAATCTCCTCTCCGGTCCAGCTGGTGAATCTGGGAATCTTGAGGCAATGTTACAACTGCCTCATGTACACAGACAACCCTCTCCTCCTCCCAACAAATTCCAACACATGTGAGAGATGCAACCATATAGCCAAACTGGAGGCTAAGCTCTCTCAACTCAGTACTGGCATAACCAGTCAGGAGGAGAAGGAAACCACACTCACTACAATTCCAGTCTAACATAGACCTACCACGACAGCAAACCAAACACATAATCACACAAAAACATACTCGGGGGCTCTAAATAAAGATTTGCCTAAGCAGCAGAGACCTCCAAAGCAGACACCCAAGCAACCGCTACCCCAAAACAAAACACGTGCAACACATATCTCACAAAGCCAGTGTGCCGAACAGTCACAGCCCTTAAGACTAAACAACACAGCTGATACACTTGTAATAGGTGACTCTATCGTCAGGCACACTGACATCCCGCTCACCAGGCTGAACAAGGAGAGGGTCATGGTGAGCAGCCTGTCGGGCGCTAGGATCCGCCACATAACACAAGCACTCAGGTCACTCCAAGGCAAGTACAAATATGACTCAGTCATTGTCCATGCTGGTGTGAATGACCTGTGATGTACCTCCCTGGACTACATGAAAAGAGACATAGAGGAGCTCTCTGAGCATGTAGCCCAGGCCGGTATGACCCTGACCTTGAGTCGCATCTTACCCTCACCAAGAATGATGCCACAATATGAAGACAAGATGATCAATTGCAACAATTGGCTTAAGTACTGGTGTCATTCAAAGGGGATTCAATGCCTGTCAGCTTGGGATGATATGCTCCCAAGCTGACAGGCATGACAAGCCACGATGCTTCACTAGGGATGGCTTGCACCTGTCACCCCTGGGCTTTGGATATTGGCAAAGGCTCTTGCTCCCCCCATAGTGCCTTTTTTAGGCAAGGCTCAACCAAGACCCAATCCTCCAAAGGCAGACGTCCTGTCTGGTGGACCCCAGCCATAAACAAACTATACAATAGAAGGAGGAAGCTACTAAATGATAGAGCAAAATCCCAAAAAGGGAAGGCATCACTGATCAGTATTAGCAAAAAACTACGGGCACTCATAAAATTGTCTAAGGCCAGCTTCGAGAGAAAAATTGCACCGGACACTAAGGATAATCACAAGGCTTTCTTTAGTTATGTTAGGAACCTGGGTGGTAATTCCCAGATATGCTCAGAATTAGTCCAAAATGACAAAAAATACACCGAACCCACAGACATTGCCAACATCCTAGCTGACAGGTTCAGCGCAAACCTTTCCCCCCCTCCCCACCAAAAGGGCAAATATCTATCCCAGCAGAGTGCTGCCCCCCTGACATCTCAGATGCTCAGGTAAGAGCTGTCCTCTCCAAAGCAAAAAACACAGCACCAATGGGACCAGACGGTGCCCCGGGCTGCGTCCTACATGAACTCCAAGAAGAGCTAAACCCAAACATAAAACTACTGTTCAATCTCAGCCTTACTACAGGATATGTGCCCAAAGAGTGGCGTACAGCAACAGTGGTCCCTCTCCATAAAGGTGATGCTTCAACAGATCCTGGAAACTATCGCCCCATAAGCCTGACTAGCTTGGTCTGCATAGCTATGGAAAGGATCATCATAGACCTCATAAATAAAGATATTGGGGACCTACAGACACTGGATCCTACCCAGTTCGACTTTGTTAAGGGCAGATCCTGCCTCTTAAACCTGGTTGATTTCTTTGAAACAGTCACCAAGGCCATTGACGAGGGGAAGGTGGTCCACACAGCCTACCTGGACCTCGCAAAAGCCTTCGATACAATACCCCACTCGGGCATTATAGATAAGCTCACCAGCTTAAATATAAACCCCTATGTCACTAGATGGATTGCAAACTGGCTCAAGGACAGAACCCACATGGTTAGAATTGCTGGAGCCATGTCAGACTCCAAACCAGTTACAAGTGGTGTCCCACAAGGCTCAGTCCTGGGACCTCTCTTGTTCGGTATATATTTCTCGGAGGTACAGGCCAACACGGAAGGACTGTGGCTGACCAAGTTCGCAGATGACTGCAAACTGGGCACCATAATTGACTCACCAGCCAACACAAGCATCCTCCAAAAGGGCCTCATAGAAACAGACAACTGGTGCCAGAGCCATGGCCTCAAGCTAAATGCCAAAATGTGTATAGTCATCCCCTTTGGCAAAAACAAAGTGCCCACAAATTACCACATAGGTGATAATCCATTAAGTACAGAAGAAGTAATTAGGGACCTGGGGACCCAAGTTGATAGCAATCTCTCATTTGACAACCACGTGGCCAAAGTGGTTAGAAAAACATTTTATATAGCCCACCTAATCATGAAGGGATTCACATCTAGATCAGGGGAGGTCATCGTGCCTCTTTACTCATCCCTCATCAGGCCCATAATTGAGTACAATGCCCCTTTTGGGATGTACCTTACCAGACACCTGCAGCAACTGGAAAGACCCCAAAAGTACCTCACCAAGAGGATCAAAGGGCTCAAACAGATGCCATATGCTGCCCGGTTAAAGAAACTCCAGCTCTACTCAGTGGCATACTGCCTGTTCAGAGGTGATCTGTGCCTGACGTATAAAGCCATGTCCAACCCAGAATTAATGGACATGCTGCACCTCAGAAAATCCAAATCCCATCAAGCTACGCGCTCGAGAGACTTGAACCTCCGCACTGAAATAAATAGGACATGCTGGAGGGACAGATTCATAACCCAGAGGCTCCCTTCACTCTGGAATAAAATCCCAGTCCAGGTTAGGCAGAGTCCCTCATTGACTCTCTTCAAGAGGAATCTTGATGAGTGGATGGGAGATCGTAGGTTTACCCTGGGTATCACTTCTGTGTCACTGTTAAACAGAGGCACAGTATACTAACCTCGAAAAAGGGCATAGCAAAATAAATTTAAAATGGGTGGCGAAAGCCAAACACATTCTGGCTAGGCTTATAAATGCCCTAGGGCAGATAGCCTAGTATGAACCTATGAACCTATGTGATGGTATAATTTTTTGAGGATATGATTTGTTAGATAAGTGAGTCTAGAAGACTGTGTGTCTTAGCAGTGCCATCATCATATTACATGCCTGAATGTATAGATGTTTGTGTGCCAAAACTAATTCAGTGTGTATGGTGTTCTTGCCTTTTCTCCATGGTTGTACAACAAGTTGCTTTCTAATGCATTTTGTTATGTAGAATGTTTTTATGGTTTGTGATTCAGTGAAATGAGATTTCAGTCAATTGAATTTTTCAGTCAAATGGGATTTAATGGGATTTTAGTCAAATGAGTTTTCAGTCAAATTGCTTTTCTGTCAAATTGTTTCAACCATTTGCTTTCAGTTAACTGCAGTTCTATCGAATGATAGTAAACCATTAAAACAACAGGCTTGTTATTTAGCTCTGTCATTTTGTTCATATAGCTTACATCTTACCACACTGTCTGCATAACAAGCACAGCAACCTCTTGTCTGGTCTGTATGTAAAAAGAGGTCTAGCTATTCACATAATTCATTCATGTTAAGTAAATCATGTTTTCCTTTGGCAGTTAGTGAAGAGGATTAAGGCTCTGACCTGTTAATGAACTGCTTGTCATCATACCTCTCAATTGTACAGATTTTCACAAAATATCCAGATTTTTGCTAAATATTTTTGGTGTGTTCCTCTTAAAATCTGTACTTTTCTGGCAATTAGCTGAGGTTTGGTTATTAAATAATGACAGACATTTGAGTTTAAGACTCCAAATACTACAGCAAATTCATGCTAATGCAAAACCTATTATTCTATCAACTTTCTAAGTTTGTAAGAACAATATTTAAAATCTGTTTCTATTTGTCCCCCCATCATTTTAGGCTTTGTTCAGAGTTTTTGCTCTAAGAGGATGAGAGGTACGCTTGTCATACTCAGGGTACAGGATTTAATTCTTGCTACCACCTTCTGCCTACTCTGTGACTCTGACCAAGTTACTTAACTAGTGACCCCTGACCCCTTAATTAGTGTCAAGTGGGCTGACATGGTTAACACATGTCTAAAATAAAATAAATAAATAAAATAATAAAATTTGCAGATGACGTGTTACATTATTCAGAAGAGAACAGATACTTTTTCCATAAGTATGACAATTGTTTAGCCATTTTGGGTGTGCAGAGGTATATGATAGAAATTCCAGCAAGTCCCAGATTATACTGATTTGTTTTGCTACTTTAAGACAAATAAGGGATGTGAGCTGTTTAACTTGTGCATATAGTTCTGTGCAATATATTTGTGGTAAAACTGTAATGCTCATGTGATAAAACATGAAAAGATAATGACAGCTGATATACTGGGCAACATTCAATTCACCCATATGCCATAGACTGCACCTAGTTATATGGTGGTACTATCCCAGTTTCTTTATATAAGTGAGATCATTCAATCCCCTCCCAAGGGATATATATATATATATATATATATATATATATATATATATATATATATATATTATATATTAAAGATGATTTTATTAATAGAATAGAATTGCATGCTTGGGGTGAAGCAATTTCTGAGTTGCTATCATTAAAGTAATTTTGACATTGGAAGCCTGCCTCACCCAGATTTTAATCTATACCTTATAGGTTCACTGGTGAGAACACACATTATACCTCATAAATAAAACTATTAAGGTGCTTAAAAATCCTTATGCTTAATCCCTGCTTCACAGAGATTATATTTATCCATCCTTTTGGCTATAGGGAGAAGAAGGCAATAGATACCGCAGCAATGCCTTTTTTCAAGTATTATACTATATGTGATAATATGGGCATTAGGGTATCACTAATTAATTTTAGATGATATTTTTGGCAGGTAGTACCCACATGGGCTCCATACTGGATTTTAATGGCACAGTTTGATCTCAAGACTGACTGCAGCCATTATATTTAAGTTTGACACAGTTTAGTAGGTTTGCATAGGCTCCCTTATGTTGTAGGAAGACTCTCTTTGACAAATTCACTTTGGAATTGATAGCACAAGTAATATGACATTTTATTCATCATATTCAAGGAAAGGAATCTTTGAGACTGTTCATCTCTAAAATTTACTTTACCCCCTTAATTAAATATTGCACTGATGGGCATCCTCAGTTTTGACTTGGGATGTCTTGCAGGTCAGTCCACTGACAGAGGTACAGTATGTTTTAATCCTCTTCTTGAGCTTCAAGGCACCTGTACCCCTAAACATAAAATGATCAGTTGTCTTTGTAGAAATAAATGTTAACAGAAGGCAAGTTCCATTTGTTCCATCAGACAATAAATCCTGATGGAGTAATGCAAGGTATATAGGCATCACATTTTGGTCTTAGAATCATTAGTCTTTTCTGAAGTTTTTCCATGACTTTGTCTAAACAGAGATTGGTAGATAAATGACTTTGATGGGGAAAAAGCATGTCACTGGGATGATCCCTGATACTGACTTAGACCTGGGTAACATCAGTCTACTTATGTAAGTAAATATATGACAAAAGGATGCAACTCCCAAAGCCCTAGCTATGTCCCAGCAGATAACAGAAGCAAACAAGCAAAACAAAACAAAAACAAACAAACAAACAAACAAAAACAGATTACTTAAGGAACAAATATGCAGATAGTATAACATTAAAAGCCTAAGTCTAGCACTTGTATGTGAAGGACTTGTAATATAAATGTGATGAGGGTATTCAACTATTTTTAATCTTATGGCATTAAGTTTACAGCAGACAGAAGAAGCAAAGAAACAAACAAAAAAAAAAAAAAACAAAAAAAAAACAAAAAACAAAAAGAAAAGAAAAAAAACAAAAAACAAAAACAAAACAAAACAAAACATATCCCCATAGGTCTACTTATGTAAGTAAATATATGACAAAAGGATGCAACTCCCAAAGCCCTAGCTATGTCCCAGCAGATAACAGAAGCAAACAAGCAAAACAAAACAAAAACAAACCAACAAAAACAGATTACTTAAGGAACAAATATGCAGATAGTATGACATTAAAAGCCTAAATATAGTACTTTATTAATAGTTCTGTAATTTACAGTTGTTGTATGTGAAGGACTTGTAATATAAATGTGATCAGGCTATTTAACTATTTTTAATCTTATGGCATTAAGTTTACAGCAGACAGAAGAAGCAAAGAAACAAAACAAAACAAAAAACAAAAAGAAAAGAAAGAAAAAAACAAAACAAAAACAAAAACAAAAAAAAAAACATTTCTTCATAGGTGGTTACTAGGCTATTGACTTGAAGGTCTTTATAAGCCTAGTCATACGTACCCAATATAGTACTAGAGAAATCCAATATAAAGCATCTTGTGTAAACTCAAGATCTTAGTTAGCAATGACTGCCCATATCTAGGAGGGTTATAGGTGAAATCCCTGGCAGGAGTTTGCAGTTTCCCATCCAGTCATCCAGACTACACTAAAACAAGGTTATTGAGGGGGCTCTGTTTGATGTGAATTGGTAGCTTATTCCAGAGGAGTGGCAACCTGTGAGAGACATATCTCTCTCTCCAGGAGGTCCTATTTATGTCACAGGGCAGGTTAAGGTCCCTGGAGAGGGTGACCCTTGTTCCATTTGACTTGTGGATGTGCAGCATTTCCATTAAGTTTGGATCTGAGATTGTTATTTAGTCCAGGCACAAGTCTCCTCTAAGTAGTCTGTATACTACTCAGTACAGAGACAGTGACTTCATGTGTTGGAGTCCCTGAATTTTCTTGGTTAGAAATCTCTGAAGTCTCTCAAGTTGCTGCAGGTGCCTGGTAAGGTACATACCAAAGGGAGCATTGTCCTCAATTATTGGCTTGATGAGGATCGAGTACAAAGGAGTTATGACCTGTTTCGCTCTTGAAGTAACGCCTTTTTCTAATGAGGTGTGTGATGTAGAATGCCTTCCTTACCACGGTAGATACATGGTGGTCAAAGTTTAGGCTACAGTCAACTTGCATTTCCAAGTCTTTCACTACTGAGTTGTTACTTAGGGTATTATTATTTGTATGATAGTCTGCAGCGATATTGTTTTTACTGAGGGGGATGATAATGCATTTTTTTTTTGTTTGAATCCATGGCTTTGGCACCAATCATTGGTTTAGTAAGTTCCTCTTGAAGTATATTAACATCATTTGGGGATTCAATGATTGCAACTAATTTGCAGTCATCAGCAAACGTAGTCAACCGCGGCCCCTCTGTTTTGGCCTGAACTTCTGAGAAATGTATTCCAAACAATAGGGGGCTCAGCAATGACCCCTGTGGAACGCCACTGGTCACAGATCTGCTGGTTAAGGCAAAGTCCCCAACTTTGACTGAGTATGATCTGTCAGTGAGCCAGCTGGCAACCCACCTGAAGACATAAGGGCTAATAATATTCAACTGGGAGAGTTTATCAATGATGTCTGAATGTGGGATTGTGTTGAAGGCCTTGGCTAAATCAAGGTAAGCTGTATGCACAGATTTGCCTTCATCTATGACTCTGGTGACATTTTCGAAGACGTCCACCAGGTTTAATAGGCATGACCTTCCTTTGACAAAACCAAACTGTGTCAGATCATGGGTTTGGAGATCACCTATATTCTTATTTATAAAGTCCATGATTATTCGTTCCATGGCCTTACAGATAAGGCTGTTAATCTTATGAGTTTCTAATTCCCAGGGTCAGTTGCCTTATGTCCCTTATGAAGGTGGTGATTGTTGCTGTTTTTCATTCAGCAGGGTCAAAAACCCGTACTCAGGCTGTCGTTGAAGAGACTACCTAATGGAGTTGTTAACTCATGTTTTAGATCATTTAAAATACAACCTGGGATGCCATCCAGTCCCATAGAGGCTGTGTCTTTGGCCTTGGAGAGAACATTAATGACTTGCTCTTTGGAGATGCAAGGTGGGGGAGATGTACAGGCAATGCTTTGTGGAATATTTGGAGGAGACAGGGAGGTTACATTTTCTCCAAACCTGTCAGCTAACAGGTCATCTATTTTCACAGGATCAGTGTATGTGATGCCATCCACAGCTAGTTCAAGACACGTCTGGGTCCTACATTTTAGATTACGGATATAGCTGAAGAATGCCTTATGGTTATCCTTAGCTTTGGTTGCTAAATTTTTTCGAAGTTGTCCTTAGAGGATTTTACAAGTTGTCTTATTTGTTTGTTCAAGCAGAGGAGGGTGTTCTCCCAGTGTTGGGACCTCTCTTTTTTATTCTTAGACAGCAATGTCTTAATTTTGTTATATAAAGTGTTAATGCTAGATGTCCACCAGGGAGGGTTGTTTTTTCTTGAGGATCTTGTTTTGATCCTATCAGGTACAGCTGTGTCAAAATATTTGTATAAGTGTTTGTAAAGGGCACTCGTGTATACCTTAGTATAGTTGTCAATGCCAGGAGCTTGGACGTTATTTTTGCCATCCCTTAGGATTCTATAATTAGCTTTGGTGAAATTTTTTAGAACTGATTTTACCTAAAAGGGGTTCAGGTATTATATCTACTTCAAATGTGACTGATTTGTGTTCGGATTTAACCAGTGAGGGTCTTATACTTGTGGTGGTGCAACAGTCACCCATGTTGGTGAGGACCAGGTTGAGAATATTTGAGCCCCTTGTGAGGCTGCATACTATTTGCTCCAGGGCTTTAGTGTTTACAAAGTCCAGGAACCTTTGTGTGAGCATGTTGGCACTTATCTCAGTCAAAACAAAATAAAACAAAACAAAAACAAAACAACAGCAACAAAAAAAGTAAATTACTTAAGGAACAAATATGCAGATTATAAGATGATCATGAATGTGGGGTATCAGTAAATTAGGTTATTTTTAGTTAGATAGTATAACATTAAAAGCCTAAGTCTAGCACTTTATTACTAGTTTTCTGTAATTTATAGTTGTTGAATGTGAAGGACTTGTAAAATAAATGTGATGAGGCTATTCATCTATTTTTTAATGTTATGGCATTAGGTTTACAGCAAGGACAAAACACATAAGTATTCCTTTTACAGATGTCCATAGATTTAAATGTATACTGGAGAGGAGTTAGTATAACAATTAAAATGTTTACCTTACAAATACAAAGTGCAGGGTGTAATTCTCATGAAAAAAAATTGGCTAGGCTTAAAATGGCCCACAAGGAAGTTAACCTAGTACTTACCTATGAACCTAATCAATGCCTGAATGACTTCTTCACGGCTATGTGAACATATTTATTTCATTTACAAGACTCAAGCAGCAGCATAAAAAGTCAAGTTACATTATAAATATTTATTGCACATTAGTTAACTCCAACAAGTATTCTTTGAAGTATACTGAGAAAATGGATTAAAATTAAGTGTTAAAAGTGCAAACACATATCTAACAAAACAATTCAAAATAAGGTATATTTTCTATGATTGCCTATTCCTAGAAATATCAACTTTCCTACATATTCTGTTTTACTTAATTTTGTATGTCTTACTATGATTGCTGTATAGGCCAAAGATAAAGCCGAAAGCAAGAGTCCAAATGGCAATGTTGTGGCACCAAGTAGAGAAGCAGATTAAGTATCAAAGTATTTTGTTACTCTAACAGACTATTAGAAACTGAAATCTAACATCATGTGTGAAGTACTGAGGCTAGACATTCTTTAATTTAAGATCTTGTGCTGTTGCTAATGGGCTGGATGCTGAGGTCATTTAAAACAGTAGTGCAGATGGGGAGCCAATGACTGGCAGATAAGAGGTGACCTGACCTGGACAACTCCCAGTTAAGCCTGACAATGAACTTCCTTCATGGAAGAGTCTGAATCATGATAAAGAAATGGATAAGAAGTGGAAAACAACAGCCAAGTAAATTACAATTCTCAGGCCACGTTCTCCAGTTACAGCTGCTATTTAAAGACTTGCCTACTGTGCATGATTTATTGTTTTGTCAGTCTGACCATACTCTTCATCATGTAGCTCGAAAAATAAAGTTCAAGGAGGAAAAAAATACAACACTCAAATAAACTAAAGCCCTGACAGCATGGTTATTGAGGAAAGCATTCCAAAGACTCAACAACTTTGACAAAGATAAACCAAAGGAAGTTAAGAAAACAAATAACTTTATTTGATGTGGCAATCAGACTGAAAATAGTTTTATATTTTTATCAGCTGAGAAAAAAATTACTTAAGTTATTTTCATCTTCAAAAAAGAAATCTGATATAATCTTTGGGTGGTATTTTTTGTAAGCAGGCAGTGTGCTTAAAAAGTTAGATTAGAATCTTTTTTATGAGAACACCAGCACCCTTATTATTTAAAATTACCAGAAATAAAATATTTGAAATACTTGATGTGATGATAAGTTAGTTGTGATTAATTAACCGAGTGCATTCAAAGGTAAAGAAAACATTGCTTGACTCATTATGAAACTGAGCTGACCTGACCTGAAATGCCCATACAGATTATTAGACAGAACAGGAAATCTTTTAAGGGAAGTTGCTCTTTATTTCTCTATGCATCCTAAATATTGTTCAATGTTATGAAGAAATCATAGATGATATATTTGTATGAACTTCCCACTCACACTGAATAGCAGAATAATATTTTCTTTGGATTTAGTTTGTATAGTATGCCAGTAGTTAGTGATTAAAGAACTAGTCAGTGCAAAGAAAATTTGCTCAGACCTTAAACAAGATTCCTACTACTGGTATAGTCTAATGTTATTCACACACTAAAGTTTGAAAGTCAATTATTTGGAATAGGACTACTTCCATAGCTAAAGAGACCTGGTCCCAGTTCAGGGCCACCTGTACTTGATAACTGTGGGTCTTGAGACCACTCATCTTTAGCTAGGAATCTCTGAGGTCTCACAAGCTGAGAGATATGTTTAGACAAATACATGCTAAAAGAGGTATTATAGTCAGTAATTGATATAAAGGAGATGAGTAAAGAGGAATTCAGACGTCTCTGGATCTAGATGAGGTACCTTTAGAAATTCGATGGAAGCACACTGGGCTGGGATAGGTGGTGTGCGAACAGTTTCAAGCCATCCCCTCCCAAAGGCTCTCCATTTATGCCATGTACTTGCCTGCTGCTCTGTGCACTAAAGGCCCTATTACCTGACCCAGCTGTAGCTGGGAAATGTCAGACAATGGTGCCAGGTTAGCTGTTGATAAAAAGCCAGGACCCCCATCCGAGGAGGTAGTCACAGCCTCATTATTGTCATGTTCTTGAGCAGTAGGCTAGTCAGGTGCAGGTTGCTGTTGAGCTGCGTATCAGCAAATGTGTCACATGTACCTGCAGTAAGGAGACACAGCAGGAAGTTTGCCATAAGTAAATCTAGTCTGACAATGGGATGAATATGTACAGTTCAGTATTTGTGAGGAGAATTAAACGTGGCAAGTTCTTAGCTACTACTGCTGTAGGTAACATGACTACTATCAATTTCTGCCCATGCAGCAAGCATAGCTCTCAACCTCTTGCCACAGGAAAGCTGGGCAAAATTAAAAATGGGGGGGGGGGGTAAAAGGTCAGATTCAGGGACAGATTTTTAAATGTTGCTCTTACAAACTTTGAAAGTAGATAGACTAACAAGTTTTGTATTAGCATGCATTTTCTGATAAGGTATGAAGTGTGAAACTCAAATATCTATCATTATTTAGTGACTTTTTTCCTCAATTGATTTTCCAAGATAAAATACATTTCATGAAGACTAAACATATCAAAAATATAGAGCAAACATCTGGAATGTTGACAGGTATGGCTGAAAGAGAAATGGCATGTATGATCAGCTTTAACAATTGGCTTAATGTCTGGTGTCATTCAAAGGGGATCCAGTGTCTGTCTGCCTGGGATGACATGCTTGACAAGCCACGCTGCTTCGCAAGGGACGGCTTGCACCTGTCACCCCTGGGATTCCGGATATTGGCTAAGGCTCTTGCCACCCCCATAGTGCCTTTTTTAGGCAAGGCTCAAATTCTAAACCTACCACCCTAGAAAACAAAAATGGGAAGAAACTGAGGGTAATGCTGCTCAATGCCAGAAGTCTAAATCTCAAAATGCACGCACTCGAGGCCCTTCTCAGTATGGAGAACATCGATGTCTGTGCTGTAACTGAAACCTGGTTCAAGGCTCCTGAGAGCACCTCGGCACTATTAGGTTTTACCTCATATCATGCTTCGCCCCAAACCCGGACCACACCACAAAAGGAGGGGGTGTATCCATATTCATAAAGGATACTCACACCTCCAGGTTGGTGGCAACGCACGAAGCTTCAGGAACCATCCAGGTGCAACTAACCATAGGCAAAACTGCTCTACAAATTGTAGCATGCTACAGGCCACCCTCTCAAACTCAGGAACCCCACACAGCCTTCCTGAAGACACTGGAGGGTATAAATGTATCTCCAAACACCATCATATTGGGTGACTTCAACTACCCGAATATAGACTGGGAACATTACTCAAGCCCTAACTTTCTAGCCCAACGGTTCCTGGAGTTCATAAATTCAAATGCCATGGAACAGCTAGTCACTGTTCCCACGAGAGGAGAAAATATACTAGATCTCATTGTCACAAACATGGGGACAAAATGCTCCACACCGAAGTATATCCCTCATTGGTGAGATCTGATCATAAACTAATCTCACTGGAAATCCACATCCCTCCCCACCCCAAGCAAAAGACCATAGTGAAGAACTTCTCTAAAGCAAACTTCACACTACTCAAGACTGGTGTGGTATCCTTCAAGGCCCCTGAGCCAGAGGAAACCACAACCCAAGCTCGGAAGCCCTTACAAATGCCTTCTATGAACACCTCCAGGACTGCATGGATCAGGCAATCCCAAATAAAACCAAGACTCTTTCCACAAAGGGCAAACGTCCAGTCTGGTGGACCCCAGCCATTAACAAACTTTACAATAAGAGGAGAAAGCTATTACATGATAGAACAAAATCCATAAAAGGGAAGTCACCCCTGATCATTATTAGTAAAAAATACGAGCACTCATAAAATCAACTAAGGCCAATTTTGAGAGAAAAATTGCCATGGATTCAAAGGACAATCATAAGGCCTTTTTCAGCTATGTTAGGAACCTGGGTGGAAACTCCCAGATATGCTCAGAATTAGTCCAAAATGATACAAAAATCACTGAACCCACAGACATTGCCAACATACTGGCAGACAGGTTCAGTGCAAACTTCACCCCCCTCCCCCCCCCTAAAGGAGAGATAACTATCCCAGCCGAGTGTAGCCTCCCGGACATCTCAAATGCGCAGGTGAAAGCTGCTCTCTCTAAAGCTAAAAACACAGCATCAATGGGACCGGATGGTGTCCCCGGCTGTGTGCTACACGAGCTAAATGAGGAATTAAACCCGCACATAAGGCAGCTGTTTAATCTCAGCCTTACCACAGGATACATGCCCAAGGAGTGGCGTACGGCAACTGTGGTCCCACTCCACAAAGGCGGTGCCTCTACGGACCCTGGTAATTACCGCCCCATAAGCTTAACAAGTCTAGTCTGCAAAGCTATGGAGAGGATCATAATGGAGCTCATAAACAAAGATATAGGGGACTTGCAGACATTGGACCCAACCCAGTTTGGCTTTGTCAAGGGAAGATCATGCCTTTTGAATTTGGTTGACTTCTTCAAAACAGTCACCAAGGCCATTGATGAGGGAAAGGCAGTCCATACAGCCTACCTTGACCTTGCAAAGGCTTTCGACACAATACCCCACTTGGGTATTGTAGAAAAACTTACCAGCTTAAATGTAAACCCATATGTCACAAGATGGGTTGCAAACTGGCTTAAGGACAGAACCCACAGGGTTAGAGTTGCTGGCGCTGTGTCAGACTCCAAGCCGGTCACTAGTGGTGTCCCACAGGGCTCGGTCCTTGGCCCCCTATTGTTTGGCATCTACTTCTCAGAAGTACAGGCCAACATGGGAGGACTTTGGCTGACAAAGTTTGCAGACGACTGCAAACTGGTGCCATAGTGGAAAGTGCATCGGACACGGATATCCTTCAGAAGGGACTCACGGAAACAGATAGCTGGTGCCAGAGCCATGGCCTGAAGTTAAACGCCAAAAAGTGTATAGTCATACCCTTCGGGAAAAACAAGGTAACCCCAAGCTACCATATAGGTGGCAATCCACTAAGCACAGAAGAGGTTATCAGGGACCTGGGGACCCAGGTTGACAGTGGCCTTTCTTTTGACACTCACATTGCTAAAGTGGTTAGAAAGACCTTCTACATTGCCCACCTGATCATGAAGGGATTCACATCCAGATCTAGTGAGGTCATTGTTCCCCTGTACTCTTCACTTATCAGACCAATGATCGAGTACAATGCCCCATTCGGGATGTATCTCACCCGACATCTGCAGCAATTGGAGAGACCCCAAAAGTTCCTCACCAAAAGGATAAAGGGACTCCAAAATCTGTCATATGCTGCCAGATTGAAGAAACTCCAGCTCTATTCAGTCGCATACCGTCTGCTCAGAGGTGACATGTGCCTGACATACAAGGCCATGTCCAACCCGGAATTAATGGACATGCTCCACCTCAAAAATCCAAATCCACCAAAACCACTAGAGCAAGCGACTTAAACCTTAGCACGGATATAAATAGGACGTGCTGGAGGGATAGATTTATCACTCAGAGACTCCCTATGCTGTGGAATAAAATCCCGGTCCATGTGAGGCAGAGCACCTCGCTGACTCTGTTCAAGAGAAATCTAGACCTGTGGATGGGAGATCGTAGGTTTACCCCAGGAATCAACTCTGTGTCACTGCTGGACAGAGGCACAACAAACTAATGGGCACAGTATTTTTTCATATAAGGGGTGGCGTAAGCCACAATAATTTGGGCTAGGCTTATAAATGCCTTAGGGCAGATAGCCTAGTATAAACCTATGAACCTATGAACCTATAAGGTAAGGGACAAGAGCTATGATGCAAATCATTATCTCATATCTATGTCCCATTATTTTTATAACAGGAAACAGACAAGCATGTGGGGAAAATGGTCCAGTTACAAATGGAAATAAACCAGGTGGTGTTCAGACACTGGAAGGTGGTGCAGAGTAACTGCACTTCATTAACATGTCCCTTTACAAACACACATCAAATGTAGATGGCATGCCATTCCATGTCATTGCCACTTCCACCTGACAGTGATGCTTCACATAGTGTCTACACACGTTTCCTAAGTCAACCTTAAAACACCTGCCTGTAGCTAGATCAGCTCCTAACTTAAATGACAAAAATAAATAAATAAAAAATACAATGCTGTTCTCTTAGCAATAGTATTTGAACAAAGTTCCTCAACCTTTACTTCCTGTGTGTGTAGGTTATCAGGACTGCAGGTCTTTAAGTCATCATTGTTATACCCGCATTGCTCTCCTGCTCTGGTAATACATGCGGCTGAGGATATATCTTCATATAGGTCACACCAAGTGTCTACTTTTCTGAAGGTATCATTGCAGGGCCCCAGTAAGCACCCCCGGTGCCAGCCATGAAGTAGCTATAACACAGTTTTGCTCTCCCTTATATGTTATGCAGGTGGTCTCCAATGAGAACTAGCAGATATCATACTCTCCCAGATCTCCCAAAATAGTACCAGTTTCATGTGGAAGAAAATGGCAGCTTGTGTTATAGCTTTACAGTGAGATTTCTGAATTGCGGGTAACACAACATGTAGCAGTGATGTAACATGATGCATGTACTTGTGCAGGTCTCAAGCATTACCTCACAGGGATGAGTATAGGCAACAGGCTGTTTTTTATGTCACAACTGCACAGCAGCAAAATAATGAGATTCATAGACATTCACTCAGCCTGATCTATGTGCCACACAGACATTTTTAAAATAACATTAGATTGGTGGTGTGCCGACATTTTGCATACTAAGGCGACAAGATCCTTAAAGCTATTATGAGTGTTCTGTCAGCAATATTAGGAGGAATAGCAGCAATTTGTGAACATATAGGCAGATCTAATGAGGTACACAGTACTCTGTATGTGGTAAGCTGTTTTTGTCTGTCTTCATAAGGATGTACATGCTCTAAAATGGATCCATATAATATACTGTTAGCAGTATTGCCTGTATGTCTATATTTTACATAGATTGTAAAAATAACAAGGTTGCTCATAACAGCAGTTCATCCTGTTCATCTGCATGTCTGTTACTGATCAACTATATAGCAGCAGGTGTTACAGACAGTGGTCTATAACATAAATGATTGGGGCAGGCCACAGTCACATAACAGAGAAGTATTGTAAGTGTGTACATGACATGCTATACTGGGCCACAACAAGTGCATGCGGCATCACAACTGAGAGGAATACCACAGGGGAGACCTGGGTCTACCAAGCAGAGACAGAGAAGGTTTTGGTGTCCCTACAGTAGAACAATGATACCAGAATTATCTGTAGAGGATTTGACACTGACATCAGGATGGATCATCCCCTACACATTTTGGTGGAGGATGCACCAGATTACTACCACACCCAACTCAATTATTTTCACTATCACTGGACTTATAGACCATAAACTGAATGCAGCATATGTTGTCTATGGTTTACTACAAGGGTGCCAAGCATCCAGCCATGTCAAGATGAAAGCAGAGGAGATTAGGACTGTCTGATAAGTCTTGCATGGACACCCTTAGTATGCATGCTGTAGGGACATGATTGTGGCACAGGTACTTGTGCTCACTTCATTGTGTCTTTTTGTATATTCACATGACAGAGCACCACTCCTGTGACACCAATAGCACAACAGGCTGATATCGTTATGTGTGCTGTAGGTAATGATGATAATGAGGTCAAAGTCAGCTGTTCTCAGACAGGACACATCACCTAAATCTCATTAACCCATATACCTGTCTAGGACTTTCATTCACCACCAATTGTTTTTTTTCATGTAGCTAAAGTTGTAAATCATGTATGTATACACTGCTCAAATAATTTTCTATGTGGATGTTATGAAATTAGTTAGGTATGTATTACTTGCAATTGTTAATATTAATGTATGCACTTTTTTTCTCATTGTATTTCTTTTGTGACTGAAATCACCTACACCTCATCTGTTGAGATCACTGTACTATCCTGATGAACAAACATAGATAAATAATTAAATAAACAGGAACACTGATTAAGCATCTGGATGCAGAAACTCAGGGTGGTGATCCACCCTTGTCATCCCAGTGGAGATTTCCACTCTTATCTCAAAAGACTCCATGGTAAAGTCAATTTACTTTTGGATTAGTTTGCTAAGACATAAAATAAAAAAA
The DNA here is from genome assembly GCF_019279795.1 of Protopterus annectens. NCBI lineage: Eukaryota > Metazoa > Chordata > Ceratodontiformes > Protopteridae > Protopterus > Protopterus annectens. Next base: position 1,904,223,193 of record NC_056731.1, read on the forward strand.
TGATGCCTGGGAAACATATACTCTTCTTCTTTTGGCTTTTCCCGGTTAGGGGTCACCACAGTGGATCATCTGTCCGCTCATGATTGGCAGTGGAGTTTTACAGTGTCGAGTTGCCAGCCCAGCACCCAACCTTCCACAGAAGGCACACACATGCCCCCTAGGGCCAATTTAGAGTGTCCAATCCACCTACTGCATGTCTTTGGGATGTGGGAGGAAACCGGAGCACCCGGAGGAAACCCACGCGACCACAGGGAGGACATGCAGACTCCACACAGAAGGCACCCCATCCGAGAATCAAACCAGATAAACTCTTGCTGTGAGGTGGCAATGCTAACCACTGCACCACCGTGACTGCCTTGAAAACATATATACTCTAAAGACTGCAAATCCTATAACATAGTAATATCAGAATGGTCAGCTCACAAAAATACTAAGTCATCATTAAACACTTGGAACAACGAACCTATGAACAATTTAAAATTTAAGTGTCTAATTCTACCAAAGTCAGAAAAGCATATTTTGTATCCAATTAACCTCTGAACTGTGTGTCTAGTCACTTCTGGGAGACCAGTATAGCACTTAATAAAAGGCACATGAAACAACAGCTCTTTTGTAGAGAAATCATAAAGCTGGAAAATGTGAACTATGCAAATTGGTATTATATCTTCTGTTTTATAGTTTTCATAGAGGTCATCTCTGCCTAGTCTGTATGGTAAGGTCTGATCAAATTCTTCTATAAAGTTTATTCTTGGAGTACACCATCAGTGGTACTAACATTAGATCAGGAAACATAATAGGAGAAATATATATTGTTAATGTAAAAAAATGACAGACCAATTGCTTATTTTTTATTGCTGTTTGATAACTAGGTAGGTGGACTGGTCAACTAACCCTTTTCAGCTACATCCCAGGCTCCAGTGAGACAGCACTAGATATATGAAAAACATAATATACGAAAAGAGAAAAAAAATTAACAGAAATGGAAAATACATATTTACCACTACAGTGTAACTTGGGGTACTGGAGTCCACAGTTTAAAAAGGCTAACCAATGCAAACAAGTTTATATATGCAATCAGTATTACATAGATTGAAATTTCAGCAATATTTACAGTAGAGCTTATATATATATATATATATATATATATATATATATATATATATATATATATATATATAGTTCTACCTCACTTCAACGACACACCGGAACATCGACAGGGAAATCGCGAGCCCCAGAAGATCGACAACGCAGAAGACCAACGTGACGGGACCTAGAAGATCGACAAGCAGAAGACCGACCCGATGGATGAAAGCACCGACGCTGAGGATGCCGACATGGGAAAAGGCTGTGTAAGTATGCGGTAGTGACGGACGTTAGGGTGCGAGTAAGGTAAGTGTGGATAGGGGTGGGTTAAGTGAGTTAGGGTTAGGGAGCGGGTCAGGTAAGTGTGCGGTAGTGATTTTGTTTGGGTTAGGGGCGGGATAAGTGAGTTAGGGTTAGGGAGCGGGTCAGGTAAGTGTGCGGTAGTGATTGTGTTTGGGTTAGGGGCAGGATAAGTGAGTTAGGGTTAGGGAGCGGGTCAGGTAAGTGTGCGGTAGTGACGGACCTTAGGGTTAGGGTTTGGGTTAGGGTTGTAGGTAGTTGTGTATGTGAGGTTTAGTGTGGGTTTGTATGGATTTTGGTGTGCTATATATAAATATATATATATATATATATATATATATATATATATATATATATATATACAGAGAGAGAGAGAGACAGAGAGAGATAGAGCGGAGAGAGAGAGAGAGATAGAGGGGAGTGAGAGAGAGCTTATATATGCTTGTTACTTTATTCTAAGTATTAAGCAGAACTTATCCTGATATACAAGAGTAGACCAGTCTTGATGAATTATCTAGTGTCACAAAAGCAAGTAAAAGTGATATCATTAAGTAAGTGTTTTTTTCTTTTGAGTTTAACTTTAAGGCCATTCATTGTTTGTTGTTTATTTACCTCACTTAGGAGGTGATTCAATATGGCTATTCCTAAAATAATCAATGGTCTTTCACCTACACTCCAAAGCATGGTCTAACTAAGATAGTAGCTTCATTCAGACTGCCCCTTTGTTAAAATTTTTGATCCCTGATAGTTAGCTTTTTTCCCATGTGTTGGGGAGGGGAGTGTCCAAGTTTAATGATTTTTTTTTAATTAAATTAAATATGCTATTAAAAACCTTTTAGAAGGTCACAGTGGTATGTATAAACATCAGCCAGTAGCACAAATAAGTATTTCATAATCTTGGAAAGAGTTGCAAATGGCATATCCTTATAATCACAGCAAGTTATTTGTTAACCTCCTTCAAAAATAATCCTGATACATATACATATTTGAAAAGTTGAAAATATCATCATGGAATTAAGTCTGCATGATACTTTTAAAAGTGTAACAGAATGGCAAAGTAATAAGACAAGAGGCAGGTTAGATGTTGGCATTTCAGGGTCTTTATTGCTGCTTCCAATATGAGGCTGAGTGCAACTTCTTAAGGTTAACACCCCTCTTCAAAGGTACATACTACACCCCTTTTTAAGCTAAGCTAAAACCTAAATTATTATGAATAATTTATTAGGCAGCATTATAGTGCTAACATTTTGAAAGGACATGTGTTCATGTAATGGTTTCTCAAGGGATGATAAATACATTTTAAGCCAATTCAAGAATTTTTTAAACTTTATCAGGTGGATTATTTATTATTTATGTATTTATTTATTTATTGACATTTGGTGACCAGGAAAGTCCTATTGGGTCAAGAATCTATTTTCAGCGGAGGCCCGAGGAGAAAAGCTCCACAGTGCAATGTTAAGCCATAAGTCTAAAGAATTATAAACAAGAACATTAACATATTAACATACATAGTGTAGACATAGATTAATAGTACAATATTGCGAAACATACAATCAAATAAGGGCTTGCACAGTTTACATATAAGAAAGTTCACCATTTGTGGTGGTTTGTAGCAATAAAGCTCAACAAATCAGTTAGAATTTTATCTTGATTAGCACACAGCCAAACTGAGGAAATAGAGTTTTTTGACTTTGTAAGTAATAAGGACAGATGCGTAATAAGAATTTAATGTTAGGGAGAGCAAATGATTTTTGAAGTAATAGAAGAAGTAGGGAGGGTTACTGAGAGATATGAGATGAAGAGGAGATTAGCATATAAAGTTAGATTAAGATGAACAGCAAAAAGATTATAGTGAGATATACGATAAAGGTTGATGAATAAAATATCAGCTAAGTATGAGAGTGAATTTATGAAAAGCATAGTGTAAGAAGAAAGGATCTGTTGTGGAGGCCAGGAAGGGAGTTGTTAGTGGTTCAGGAAAGCTTAAAAGAGTTTTATGAGATATGTAACAGATGATAGCATATATGCCATTTGCTAGGATAAAAGGTAGGTATAAAGAGGTAAAATGGGTGAAGGGAAGGGGGTAGATAGATTAAATCTGTTAGTTCTTGATTAGGTGCAAGAGCAAATCTTGCTGTAATTTCCAACATTATACAATATGTACAGTCACTGTAGCATAGTGGTTTATAAATTATTCTTTCAGCTCTAGATACTTGCACATATCCTTTCTGCACATCAGATTATATTCAACTATTCCTACTAATTCTCTACCCTAAAAAGATTTACAACTTCAACAAAGTATCACTACCTATAGCTCAAATAAAAATCAGCAGCAATAAAACAATTTGTATCAAAGCCCTCTACATTCCACCGGGGAACAATATTACAGTTGTTGAGGACATTGTAAGCTGGTTTAACAGCAGCATTTCTCAAGAAACAATTAATACTAGATGATGTTAATACTGACCGGATCATATGTAACTCCCTTAATGTACCACACCCAATCAGCTTCTGCAGGAAATATAAAAAAGAAACAATTAAAACTAGATGATGTTAATACTGACTGGATCATATGTAACTCCCACAATGCACCACACCCAATCAGCCTCTGCAGGAAATATAAAAAAAAAAAGTGGCACAGAATTAATCCTAGACTGGATACTTACAAGCAATTAGAACTATATTATAGGTCCATACGCTCATAGGTAGGTACTAGGCTATTGACCCAAGGGCCTAAGTAAGCCTAGCCAACAAGGTTCCCTGGCTTACGACACCCAAGAAAGTTAATTTCCTGTGCCCCTGTCGAGCAGAGCCACAGAAGTGATCCCCGAGGTGTATTTCCTATTTCCTATCCACTCATCAAGATTTTTCTTGAAGAGTGCCAATGAGAACCTTTGCTTGACATAGATGGGTAGCTTGTTCCAGAGTATAGGAAGTCTCTGGAATAGGAATCTATCCCTCCAGCATGTCCTGTTTATTGTGGTGACAAGGTTTAGGTCCCTAGAGCGTGTAGCTCAGAGGGATTGGGATTTCTTTAGGTGTACCATGTCTAGCAGCTCTGGGTTTAATATAGCTTTATATATTAGGCAGAGATCTCCTCAGAGTAGGTGATATGCTACAGAGTAAAGCTGGAGGTTTTTAGACAGTCAGTGTAGGGCATCTGTTTGAGGCTAGTAATCTTCTTTGTGAGGTACTTCTGTGGCCTTTCCAGCTGCTGCAGATGTCTTGAGAGGTACACTCCATAATGGGTCTAATGAGTGCCGAGTAGAGGGGAACAATGACCTCTTTTTTTCTGGATGAGAACCCTTTTGTGATGAGGTGTGCTACATAGAAGGATTTCCTGACTACTGTGGATATGTGATTATCAAAGGAGAGACGACTGTCCACCTGGGTTTCAAGGTCTCTTATCACACATTTGGCATTAAGTAGACTGCTGTTTATGTGGTAGTTCATGGGTACAGACTTTTTACCAAAGGGGATGACAGTGGATGTTTTGGCATTGAGCTTCAGGCCATGCCTCTGACACCTGGCATCTGTCTCATTGAGGCCTTTCTGTAGGATGTCCACATCACTTGGGGACTCGGCTATGGCTCCTAGTTTGCAGTCATCTGTGAACTTCATTAGCCAGAGGCCTTCTGTGTTAGCCTGTACTTCAGAGCAGTAGATACCAAACAGGAGAGGTCCCAGGACTGAACTCTGTGGTACTCCACTTATCACTGGTTTGAAGTCAGATTTGGAGTCTGCAACTTTTACAGTGTGGGTTCTGTCAGTGAGCCATTTGGCAGCCCATCTTGTGACGTAGGGATTTATACCTAGTTTAGTGAGTTTAGCTATAATTTCAGAATGGGGGATGGTGTTGAAAGCCTTGGCGAGGTCAAGATAGGCTGTGTGAACCACCTTACCCTCATCTATGGCTTTGCTGACTGCCTCAAAGAAGTCAATCAGGTTCAGAATGCATGATCTGCCTTTCACAAACCCGAACTGGTTGGGGTCCAGAGTTTGGGGGTTACCAATGAATTCCATGATGATACGTTCCATGGCCTTGCAGACCAGGCTCATCAGGCTAATAGGGTGATAGTTCCCAGAATCAGTGGTGGCGCCCCCTTTATGGAGTGGGATAACTGCTGCTGTGCACCATTCAGTGGGCACAAAGCCTGATGTGAGACTATGATTGAACATGGTGCTTAGATGGGGAGCCATTTCATTCTGAAGTTCACGTAAAACGCAGCCTGGGATGTTGTCCGGTCCCATGGATGCTGTGTTTTTGGTTTTAGAGAGTGCAGCTTTTAACTGCATAGATGTGATTAGAGGGACTCTGCATTCTTCCTGTATAGATATGGGCCCTTTAGGGGGTGAGAGTGGGGTAAAGTTAGCACTGAAACTATCTGCCAGTATTTTGGCAATATCAGTTGGTTCTGTAATTTTCATGCCATTGTGCTGTAAATCAGAGCAGATCTGGGTATTGCCATTGAGATTCTTGACATAGCTATAGAATGCATTGTGGTTGCCCTTAGAATCAGTGATGATTTTGTTTTCGTAGCTAGCTTTGGAAGATCTTATAAGGGATCTCAGCTTCTTACTGAGGCTGACCAGGGAGCTCCTCCACTCATGAGATTTTACTCTCTTTTGCAACAGTTTCTTCCTTCTGTTGTAGAGTTTGTTTATGGCAAGGGACCACCAGATTGGCTTCCTTTTTTTGGAGGATAGCTTCTTGGTTCTGTTTGGGATAGCATAATCCATGCACTCGTGTAAGTCCTTATAGAGTGCATTTGTGTAGGATTCAGCAGTCGTAACTGTATTGTCCATCTGCATGGGTGTCATGAAGTTCACCACTTCTGTCTTAAGAAGCATGAAGCTGGCTTTGGAGAAATATTTTTTACTGTGGTTTCCTTAATGGTGGGTGGGGGCTGGATGTGGATATCTAGGGTGATTAGCTTATGGTCAGATCTGACCAACAAGGAGTAGACTTCAGGTGTGGAACACCGGCCACTCATGTTGGTAATGACTAGGTCTAGGATATTTTTGCCCCTGGTGGGGGTGTGGATATGTTGATCCAGGGCATTAGAATTTATGAATTCTAGAAAGCGTTGAGCGAAGGTGTTGGTACATAAGTAGTTTTCCCACTTAATGGTGGGGTAGTTGAAATCGCCCATTATTAGGGTGTTTGGTTGACCCCTAATATTTTCCAGTATATCAAGAAAAAAGGAGTGGGAATCCTGGGGCATGGTGGGGGATCTGTAGCAAGCTACAGTTTGGATTGCAGTTTTGTTCAGTTAGTTGCACTTGGATAACCTTAGATGCATTATGCTGCGCAACTAGCCTGGAGGTGTGGATATCCTTAATGAATATGTACACACCTCCACTTTGATGTTCTGGTCTAGGTTAGATGGCCGAAAAGTGTGGTATGAGTTATAGCCTGGTAATGCAGGGGTGCTTTCTAGAGCCTTGAACCAGGTCTCAGTCACTGCACAGATTTTGATGTCTCCATTTCAAGGAGTGCCTCAAGTGAGTGCATTTTTTTAAAGCTGTCTCGCTATGTTAAAACCATTTAACATAGCAAAACAGTTTGTAAAAAGCAACAGAGATCTTGCTTTCTCCATTGCTTTTGCCCACAGCTCTGATGTATTGCGTAGGCATAGGCATGCGCAGTACATCAGAACTGCCGCAGAATACCAGACAGCTGCGGAAGGGCAGCAAGGAGGCATTATACAATGCCATTATTTAAGAAAATTAATTATTTTTTTCTTAAATAATGTCATTGTATAATAGCAATAACCCACTTCTGGGTGTGGGTAATGTTGGATTTACCCACGGTTGGCTTTGTTTGGTCACTCGGGCTTCGCCCTCGTGACCAAACCACTCCAACTGTGGGTAAATACAGCATTACCCACACCCAGGCGTGGGTTATTGCTATAATATTAGTTTCTTCTAACAATGTTAGCCCTATCCTTAACATATGTATGCTACAATTAAGTTTATTATCATCCGATAAACAACTCAACAACACTGGTTTCGAAGTACTATGCCACAACACAAAAAGCACCACAATATAGCCAATAAAAGGTTTTTATTACAGATTTTCCCCTCTAGCACCTTGGCTTTACACAGCCTTCAAGGAGTAAAATAAACATGCAAGAACCTTCTTTTATATACAAAAGCAGTCACTTCACTAATTAAACAATTAACTAATCACTTATACATTATTACATTCCATTCCTATCCTTAAAGTAACAACATCAAATAATACTCTTCAACAAAAATCTGTGTTCAATCCCTGAGGTATCAGAGTCCTATATTTTAAATAAATGTTTGTGTTGTGGCATAAGTTTATTATCATATTTGTTTTTAACTGTTTGTAAATCCAGAGAATATTGCAGCTTGTGTGGAATTATAGCAACCATCCTAGTTCAGTGAAGAAATCCTCATATTTTTGCAAACTATCATCACTTGCTTCTAATGTTGTAGCTTTGCAATTAATCTACTTGGTTTATTGCTTTTTACAGGTTTATTTAACTCTTAATGAGGCTGAAGTAATAACACTTTAGCTAACCTTTACAGAAACTTTCAAAAAATATTCATGGTGCCTTCCTCATGAATGCGCAAATTCTTGTATGTCTGTGTCCAATACAGAGGATTATGATTGGATGTCCGATCGTAACATGGTTATTATGTGTTCAACACATGGATGTGAAGAAATTCACTTCAAAAGTGAAGCTCAGGAAGTGAATCTTGTCATCCATTTGGAGAACACATAATATGAAGTTATGACTGGAGATCCAATCATAATTCTTTGTAGTGCATGAAAATTTGTCTGCTCTTTGTACTACTAGTTATAGAAAAATAAAACTAACAAAAAAAGAAAAATGCGAAGTGTTGTGTCAGCTTTGAAAGTTGGTAAAGTAGTTGGGAAGCACTATCAAGAATAGAGCAGCTATACAGCAGGATATGACTTTATGTATTCCCTGTTTAAAGGAAGTAGTTGAGTGGTAAATATGGTTTGAATGTAATGTTGTAGAATGTCTGAGCCTGTAATTGGTCATTATTTGATCAGTTTTATACCTCGGTAAACAAATTTCAATAAATAAATATGCTTTCACATGCTAAACAATCTAATATATTTGATTGCTTCATCGTATGTCAAAGACACATGGTGAAACTGTGACTTATAGTTCTTTTCGCACTCACATTTCACTGGACCTTGATGTGTAGGTTTTACTTTATGCCCTGAATAGGTCAGTAAGGTACAATCTGAATTACAAATGCTACCTTACAGCTTTATGTGTGGATCCAGACAAAATATTATATTCTGTTCTAGCACGTACCTTAAAGTCAACACTCCTGCCATCAATAGCAGGTTTTTCTGGCCAGCAGTTGTTCTTAGTGTTCATGGTCTCTGAAATATAATGCACTTTGATCCTGTTTCCTGCAGGGTCTACTACACGTGCTCATGTGCTAGTAGCTTGTGGTCCATATGCTCACGGCCATTTATTTATTTATTTATTTATTTATTTATCGACATCTAATTACCGGAAAACTCTGACTGGGTAAATGCACATTTTCAGTGGAGGCCCAGGGAGAAAAGCTGCAAACTGTTGCACCCCAAACATCAAAAGAAGGTGGTAGTGAAAGGCCAGCTAGTTCAGCTGGCAAGAATGGTTTCTGATTTTGAAGTGTTAGAAAAAGAATGCAATACTCTAGCTGAAATGTTTTATAAGAGGGGGTATCCGGTTGAATTTGTAATGGAAATTAAGAATGAAGTTTTAGCTAAGAGGAGGAGTGGCTCTTATGTGCTGCTTATTGATTCTAACATGAATCCTAATACAGACCATTTGAATTTGGGAGCTACAATTAATTTAGATTAGCATTAAAAATAACTCGATTAATCTTAGGAGCAACAATAAGTGTTTTGTCACCACATTTGCAACAGATAGTGAGACCATTCGAATGTCCTGAGCAAGAACTAGGCTCTTTTTTCATGTGACAAGTATTTATTGGATAAAATGGGTGAAAAACCCTGTATAGTTTATAGGAAAGCAAAACCTCTTAAGAATTATTTAGAGAAAAATATTGCTTTAGAAATGATGTAGAATGGATACATGATTAATAGGAGTATGGGTAAATATGGATGCTCCCCCTAATGTGCCTACATTTATTAGAAGATAATTTTCATGTTTGAAATGTAACATAAATTACAAGGAAGATAATCAGGTAATTGTAGGATGGTAGTTTATCTAGCTCAGTGCAGGTCATGTCCAGCATTTTATGTTGGAAAAATGTCCAGAAGACTGAAGGAATGTATTTATGAACATTTGTCCGACATTGTTCTTCTTTCGGCTTTTCCCGTTTAGGGGTCGCCACAGCAGAACTCCAGTCTGCTAATGATTGGCAGTAGATTTTTACGGTGCCGAGGTGCCAGCTCGACGCCCAACCTTCAATGAAGGCACACCCATTTACGCATGTCTTTCGAATGCCACTCGATCGCGGGGAGGACATGCAGACTCCACACAGAAGGTGCTCCAGCCAAGAATTGAACGGGAGAACCTCTTGCTGTGAGAAAAGCACAAATCCACTAATGCAATTTACAAACATATTGAAAAAGAAAATGCCCATAGGTTTGTTTTTTTTGGTTATAGAGCAAGTTTGCAGAGATCTGCAGGGTGTAATTACAGAACACTTAGAGAAATGTGGACTGGAATGGCAATTAAGATTAGATATCACTAGTTTTACTGGGCTCAATAATTCTTGCTCTATTAATGCAGTCTTGAGATTAAAGCATTATAATGTTTAATTATTTCATTGTTTACTATGAGTGGTTTTTAGTATTGGTGTATTTTTTAACATGTGACTTTGATGTTTGTATTTTTAAATGCAATTATGTTGTTATTTATTGTTCTGATGAAGTTCCTTGAAGCAGAATGAAAGCCCTTAACAATTGCTATAAAACCTCGCCCTGGCGTTTTACTGGCCTTTTGAGTTCATGCATTACAGCAAGTTTTTGTTTTGTTTTAAAGTTTGTAATTTAACTTGCTGGTGGTTCTTGGTTTCCACTTACAGATGAAGCTGCAAAAGCATTTTTTGTCATCAGCACATTTTGAAAATACTATAGTATGGATGGAATTATAATCAAGAAACGATTAATAAAGGACAGTAGTTTCAACTCATCATAGGTTCATAGATTCATACGTGAGTACAAGGCTAGCTGCCCTTGATGGTCATTTTAAGCCTGGTAAATTTCCCTTTTGGTAGTTGAATTAACCTATCCCCTTTGGTGGTAGATTGGCTTTATCCATCCCATGGTCAATAATAATGTATTACCCCTAATGAGAATAATTGGGTATTAAAGAGGAGTTTCATACTAAATTTTCAGTAGCAATGTTCATAACCATGTGATATGGCTAGCAATTCTTTTTTTTTCTGAGCATATCTTTCCTGAAAGTCACTAAAGGGTCCTTGCTTATAACCAATTAGTTTAACAACTTCTCTTTTTGTAAAATCATCATATAATTTTCATTATGGCATGTATCTACTTGCACTGTGGATAGTATCTTTACATCAGAATATTTATGTGTGGGAGTACCTATTTAAGCAACTCAAAAATCTTTTCTTGCCCTTCATTTCAGTATCATTTCTTTTATTTTGAATTTGTTAACTGGGGAAGAGCACTGATCCCACCGGACCTATTCCACTTACAGCATGGGGAAAACACAAGAGTTACATAACATTATATACAGAGTGAATAATAAAATGCAATATATACATATATTATATGTAAAGTGAATATCAAATATGGCTTGAAGGAATAAAGGCAATAGATAAACAACATTATATAAAGAGTGCGTGGAGAATCTCAGTATATACATGCATTATATATAGAGTGAAAATCAGAGTTGTCATGCTGAAAAAAATCACAATCAAAAATAAAGTTAGAACAAGGTATCTAGATAGAAGAAGGGAATGCAGATATTAAGTTATATGACCAGAGTGATAGCAGTTGCATTTTCCTAGAGTCTTGAAATGTGCTTTTATTTGTGAATGGAAAATGGGGTAAGAGGAATTATCTTTAAGAAAAGAAATGAAGAAAGTAGTCAGCGTCCCTGCTAAATGGTTTTCTCACCAAAATCTCTGAAATAACAAATGAATAAAGAAGTGAGATACCAGCCACGAAGGATGAGTTCAGACTTACTCGATGCTGAAACACTTGTAGTTAGTCAATGAAATCCAACTGCTTACAAAATATCCAAAAAACTTTATTTGAAAGAACAAGAATGAGCGCTTTCGCGTGGTCCATCCACGCTTCATCAGATAATAATCATTAAACAGCTGTTGTATATTTATATATCCGCTAAGCGCGGGAAACTTCTTAATTAAAACAAAATAGTTCACTTTAAAAAATTTTTTACGTTAAAAATATATATATATGCATTGTTTACAATATAGATATAAATAGCTTTCCTTTAAATATAGATAATTCCTTATACTCTTCAAGAGACAAAAGCTTAGATTTTTTAAAAAATGTAATTATTTTCCTATATTCGATCGCTTCTTATATGTCAGGCTGACGAAAGTGAATACCTTTGACATGCCTGTGTTTACTTCTAGTTACTTCTTTATGTAGCTACACGAATATACTGTCGTCTCAGATGGATACCCTTTATATATTATATAAAGAGTATAGATCTTACAATTAGTGCTTAAGCTTTTTAACACCATCGAAACCATCAATTATAAACAGCAATTTCATGTTAGTCTCTTTAATACAGAGCCTATATAATTAAATGTGAAAATGTTTTTAAAGAATATATTTTAAAAAATAATGAATTATGCTACTTAATAAAATGCACATAAATTTTAAATAATAAATTATGTATATAACAAAAAATATAAAATATAAAATATATATGTGTCTGAATCAACAATAACATGTTGCCAATGTGCACGATGTTTTTATATTTCTCCATAGATAGTTATATGCATAAATGGAGAGTATAAATGTGTGTCAACAAATCTAATGTTTATATATATATATAACATGTTACATTAAAGTTATATGACATGTAAATAAAATATATACAAGGTAAAAAATAAATGTGTATATATTTCAGATATTAATCTTATATGTAAAACATGTTAGTTGGATCAAATTGATTTGATAAAATATGTATCATTTTCTACATATCAGTGCGGGCTTAATGGACAAATAATTATTAATGCCCGGAGGAATATGTGCACCTAATTTTAGTATCCAATTTAATTCTGCAAGTGCTAGTTCATTTTCTGAGTCTCCACCTCTAATGTTATGTGGTATCACTTGTAAAACTCTAAAGCGAAACTGGTGTGTGGAATACTCAATAATATGTTTGGTTAGTGCGTTAGTCTCCACAGCCTTACGAATATTGTATAGGTGATTATAGATTCTCTCTTGTAATCTCCTCTTAGTTAACCCTACATAAAAAGCCTGGCACAGTGTACATGTGGCAAGATAAATTAAATTGCATGTATTGCAATTAGCATAGAACTTTGGAATAAAAATGTAATCAGTAATGGGATGTTTAAAGGGTTGTGTTTCTGTAATATATTTACATCTATTACATTTATGACATGGGAACGTGCCCTTACTTAATAATTCGATGGTGTCTGTTCCATTACCTTTTCCATCTATCATTATATTATGGTCGTTACATAAAATCCTTTTAAGATTCCTACTATTCCTATATAGGAATCTAGGATTATTGCCTATAATTTCCTTCGTTTGTAAATCAATAGTTAAGATGTTCCAATTATCCTGAATGATATATTGTATATTTTTGATGTCACTGGTGTATGTAATGGTATAATTTAATTGATTATTAACATTATTTACCCTTTTGTATTTGTTATCAAAATGTTTACTATAACATGAATTTGTATATTCATTTTCAATAGATATTCTATCTTTCAGGACCTCTTGTTTGATGTTTCTCACCATTTCTGATTCAGATTTTAGAAAAGAAGGGAAAGATTCCCACAGTTTGGGATCAATGACTGAGAAAGTATGGTCTATAAAGTGAAGCCTAGTTGGGGGGGGGGGGGTGGAGGAAAGGACATGAGTGGTGAAGATATCTAAGGTTGTATGTTTGTGCATTTCTGAATAGCCTTAATGCTAGTGGAGGGAAGGTGTCATCCCTGATAAATTTTAATAGTTGAAAGGGAAGTAGAAAATCAACACATTGTTTCAGAGATAGCCAGTTAGCTTTTTCAATGGTTTTGCAGTGGTGTTCATTTCTTGGGGAGAGAGTGATGAATCTGCAAATGGCATTTGCAATGAAATTTCTTTTAGAAGCTGCAGCAATTAGCAGAAGATAGTATTCTAGCTGAGCCAATTAAGATACCTTCACTTATGGCATTTCTACAGGGTCTAGACATAGAAGGGAGGATTTTATTAGCCTAGAATAGGAGACAGTTGATTTTTTTGTGTGTGTAGTCCAGGTGGTTTTGAAAATTTAGGAAGGGGTCAAACCAGATCCTTAAATTTATTCCATGTCTTGTTCCTATAAATTCCTTAATGGCATATATTTTTCCAACATATTCAAAATAAACTTAAAAATGCTGTATCAATGCAAAAATATCATCAATGCATGGTTATAGTCTGGCTAGAGGCAAGTGTACATGCATTTCTGATGCAGCTGTCACCTAAAATTTCTGAAGTTCCTTGATGCCCTGGCCAAATTTCCCCCATGGTATTATAAATATCACCTCTGGACTCCCTAAAATGAGATCACTAGCCTAATGGGGCTAACCTGGTCAACAAAGGATAAATACAAAACAATAAAGTAAACTATATTGGGAAATTAAGAATGACGTGGTATGGATATCACAACATTATTTTAAGACTGAAACATTGAACATGAGCATTTCTAAACTTCCGAAAGGTAAAATTTGAGTAAATAGTTACTAAAAACTACAGCTAGTCACTGGGGGTATGGAAATAGTACAAAATACCATGTAACAAACGTAATCTCTCAGTGGTTTACTGTCAGGCAATGCATGTTTCGCATTGTTAAAGATCTTTATTTAACAAAGTTGCACCACATGTATGATAAAGGTAAACAAGTAGCAGCGTACATAGGTTTGTTTAATTTTAGAGAGGGTTGAATCCCAAATTGTTCTACTTCAGTTTAACATTAGTTTCTGTATATGTCTCTGCAGCTACCATGTACTCAAAAGTTGAAAGAAGACACACAGCTATATGGTCAGTAAGAGTACAAGAGTAGAGTAGACTAACATATTCTTTGTTTTTTCCATGGAGCAGAGGGATGGAGCCCTTCCTGTTAGTTATCAGCCTGGACCTTAAATCAGGGGATGGCTATCAGCTGATAGTGCCTTTCCTTTCTCAGATGGATTGCGTGGGTTTAGGCCTCTGTAGGGGTACCTTCTATTACAGAATGACAGGCAAGCTTGCTAGTGTGCATAATTAAAACAATATTATTTTGGTGTATTTTATTTCATTTTACATTTGCTTACTGGGGTGGTACGGTCATCATGACTGACCTTTGGCAGATAATGCACGGGTGAAATAATTCATAAAGAGGAAAAAACCTAACAGACAATAAGCTATACAGATCAAAAACCGAATAGAAAGTAACAATATTTAACAAAAACTGTACAGTAGCAATTAATAGATGTAGCAGCAATTATGAGAGAAATGCAAATTACAGA
The DNA here is from genome assembly GCF_019279795.1 of Protopterus annectens. Lineage (NCBI taxonomy): Eukaryota > Metazoa > Chordata > Ceratodontiformes > Protopteridae > Protopterus > Protopterus annectens. Next base: position 1,904,238,271 of record NC_056731.1, read on the forward strand.
ATTTACACAATTATATTTCAGGATTCCTGATTATATGGTACTAGGAAGAACAAGTAGATATTCATCCATCCATCCCATGCATGTGAGAAGGGTGGAACATGCAGAGACAAGGAGAACATTCCTATCTCCTTGAATTAATAAAATAAATACTTCACTTAGTTATTATATGATGCCATCTCACATTCCATGGCGAAAATAATTGATTACTAAGGAAGCAATAATGGTGAATCTGCAATGGAAGCAATGCCCGCACCAAAAAATGAGAATGCATCTTATTTTAAGACATTGCTGAATGACTTGAAATTTTAACTAAAAACCCTTTAAAAGGAAATAAGGATGGCCCTTCTTTTATATAAAAATGCTTGAGCTACTCCTAATTGCTCTAACAGGTCTTGCCGTGGATAATTCAAGGAGTGGGGAAGGGAATCTGAGCACGTGACTCGGTGCTGTCAGAAGAACCAAGATGATCACTGTCAACAGAACAGAAGACTGCCTCAGTCTTCAATAGGGTAAATACAACTACTGGCATGTCAAGGACTAGTTAACTGCCACATAATAGGTGGCTTGACTAGGGAAGACCTTGGTCTATCCTGTACATGAACTGTCATAACCGATGTTACAGAAGACTACCCTATGAATGGAGAAGAAGGGTAGAGCTCAGAAATTAAGCTAGACTTCTTAGCCAGTTCGCTCCAATGAATACATTATCATTTATCCTGTAGATTCATAGAGCTAAATCATAAATTTAGTGACCTTCTATGCTTTCTCCATTCCCTAAACCTAACCTAAAGAAAGAAGTTCATGAATGAAAGACACATAGCAAGTAACAGAAAAGTTACACTCGTAGAAGGGTTACTGAGCACATCAGACAGGAATTGCTGCTTCTATGATGTTTTGAATACAGTAGAACAATTTAAATGTTTTAATTTCTTAATTTCCTGCAGTAATCATTCCAAAATAAACATTTACAGTTCAGAGTATTTTATGGGAATTGTTTTCAGCTGAGAAATAAATGAGTTCAATTTAGTTATCTAAATCTTTTTAAATTGATTTTGTGAGGTTCACCCACCTACAGTGCCTCCCATACTAGATTACAAACTGCTTCATCTATCATCAGGTGCACCTTATCTTCTCCTTATGAAGCAGAAATGTACCATTACTTTCAGATGGAATTTTCCTTTTTAAAGAACTCTGTATAAAACATGTGAATTCAAGATTTTTTTGGCAGATAGACAGAACCCTTATTAGCTTAAGATAACTGAAAACAATATGACTTTTTCACATGCAACAAGCTATTTGTGGCTGACATATATGGATAAGCATAACACTTATCTCTCATGATCAAACTGAATTAATATGAAATGAAATCGACTTCCTGTTGTTTGCCGAAACTTAATGTGAAACAAATGGCCTTTGTACTATTGTTTGTCCTAACCACAAGAGTGAAGAATGCTAACATATCTGTTGCTTTTTCAGTGTCAGATTGACAGCACAGCTGGAGAAAATCTCTTCATATTTAATGTTTCTACAACATTTTTTAGATGTTGGTATATTAGGAAGCGAAGATGTGAAAAACTGTAATCACTGTAGTTCTGAAATATCTGTCCTATCTGCAGGACAGCCTCAAGATGTGTGCATTTTTTATCCTTTTTTATCCAAAGCGTGATACTTTCATAGCTAATATCTGGTCCAAAGTTACAATTTAAAAGAAATAAAAGCCACTTGTTAAGTAACTTAGTAAACGCTATTTAAAAAAAATGAAACTTAAAAAGATGTTGTCCTTAGTACATATCACATTTTTTGTGATACCATTTAGGTAAACCCATTTCAGTATACCTAAATTAATTTATTTTATTTATTTAACATTTGTTTACCAGGAACATCCGACTTGGAACGAGACAATTTTCAGTGGAGGCCTGGGGAGAAATGTTCCAGACGCATGTCTCTATAATGTGGAGGGAAGTCACAGCATCGGGAGGAAACACACAGATGCAGGGAGGACATGCAGACTCTACACAGAAGGCACCACAGCTGAGAATTGACTGGAAAACCTCTTGCTGTGAGGTGACAATGCAAACCACTGCACTGTCCATTTGTGTTTTATACTTTACAAAAGGTCTATTCTACAGGAGAGCTCATGCTTTTCATGTTATATTGGTAATTGTTTCTGTTGGCAACACTAGAAATTCTGGCATGCAATAGACCTCTAAATACTATTGCCTATGATGGGTTAGTCTTTCCCATACCAATTCAAAAGTGCAGACAAATTCTAGCTATACTGCTCAAACTTTATTTCCCTAAATTTGCTTTATAGTTAAAAAAATACCTTAATGTATCATATCAGATTTATAAATGTACTTGTTTAATGAATGGTATATTACTAAATTACAAAATGTACTTAAAAAAAGATTTCTGAAATGAATTCTTCATGAATTTCATGGGGCTAAAATGAATGGGAAGAGGTTATTGGCTGACAAAAAAAAAACTGAAAGAAGTCTGCAGCCATAGACAACAAATGTGGAGACAATGAAAAAACATTCATTTTCAATAATATAAAGAAGAGTTTATTTTCTTAAGAGATTCCAAATAACCCTTATACATTTCTCATTATAAGAAGAAACCCATTCAAGAAGACATAAACTCCATCCCTGGCAGGTCAACCAAAGACAACCCCAAAAATTCACCTTTATAAATATCTGCAACAGACCTACCTACAAGACTTACTACGTGAATTCACAGAGCTATCTCAGACACCCAACAGCCACCATGTATATCTCCACCTCCTCCAAACTTCACTTTCTACCCTTTCATATATAACAAAATAGTATCTGTGATGTTGAAATTCTTATAAAAGTACTTCCAAATCATAGACATCCACTGGCATGTTGTCTCACACCATTCATTTATCAAACTCAGAAGTGGCTATATGTGGAGATTGCTTTTGCACATCTATATTTTAACATTTTTTTAGCACAACCTATAGTAACCTATGGAAAATATGGTCCTGTTCATCTAATCCCAACACATTCTCTCCAAACCCAACAGGAGACCATTACTCCTTTTTGTTGTTTTATTGAATAAATTAGTCTTATTTATCCATCATGATATAGAAATGATAGAATAAAACAAAACAAAAAGCAAAACAAAAATAAATAATAAAATAAAACATCATACCAAGATTAAGATGTGAACATTTCAAATCGTGCTTTGGAACACACAAATATTTTCATGTGTGTCTAACAGATGAAAAAAAATCATGACAATTATAAACAAGCTCTTGTTTATGCATCTTATCTTCTGTAAGAGCTGAAGGGTTCCAAGCAAACTTAACAGATGAATGAAACATCTAGAGGTGTGATTCAAGTCAAAGTTAAGGTTCGTTTTTGAACTCATACAAGATTTTCTAAGCACTTTTTACAATCATCAAAGTCAAAGTTGTTTTTAAGTTTATAGGAAAAAATGTATGCATTCAGTTATTGTGTGTAGAAAAGTAACTTTTTTGAAAAATACATCATAAAGACAGAGTATAGCATTTACTGTAAAGAAATTAAAAAAAAAAATCACCAAAGCAGTGATGCTTACAATGGTGAAACAATGATCCTTACTGGATTATTATGTTATGATTTAAAATAGCCAGTTTATCAAGTCAGTATTGTATTGGCTGATTTGAGCATTTCTGTGTCTAATACTATTATAAACTATGAGGAAGAAAGAGCTAAGAAATTTTCAGCATTTAAATTCTTAATGAGTAAGTTGGAATAAAACTAAACTTGGAAAATGAAAAAAAATGTTCTTTGTTTGAGTTAAATATGTATTATAATATAAAATAATCTGAGTACATAACTTTTTAAAATGAGCAGCAGAGTTCTAATGGCAGCTCCACAAATTGTCACATAACAGAATGCAATAAAAATATTTGCAGGTGAAAGCAAAGGACTGTCTTTCTAATTTTTGAAGTGATTTTCTGATGTTGTGGTGTACCGGATTTTTTTTTTCTTTTATTCATTTCTAACAACATTCTGGTCACTGCAGTCCTTGTTTGACAGCTATTGTGCTTTGTATAAGTTGACAATTCTTGAAGACGTTTAGCTGTCTCCCACCACCTATACTGTAAAAGTGCTTCTTGAATACTCGGCTATCATACTGCTATAAATCTGTGGAAAGTCACCCTCCCCTTCCAACAATATTGATGCATTAGTACTGATCTCATGCTCCATTTAAAGAAACAGTAAACTTAAAGGAAAACTCCACCTTAGAACTCAAAAAAAAGTTTTTTTCATTGTATCTTTGTTTTTGAGCTATGTTAATGCCTCAAAATCACTCCACATGCTTCTTTTACAATTTGAATGTGTTTCCGTCAAAATGGCGGATGATGGGGCCTGCCTTGGTGATGTGATCTTGTTTTCTTGCTTTCATTCCTTCTTCCCAGAATACATTTCAAGTCCTCTTTATATGACTCACGCTAGACAAAAAGAAGTGCTGCTGTTTTATCATGCCATTAAGAATGAATGGCAGGACTGTGAAGCACTGTCATCAAAACACACCTTCTGTAACAGAGCTGCTTCTATGTTTACCTGACTGAGCCTCATTTATGTGTCTGTCAGAGCTTGCTCTATGCTATAAATAGCTGTTAGTTACTTGCAGCAAATGAAAGTAGATAAAAACATGTTTTTGTAAGAGGAGTCTTTTGTAGTCCTAATAGATTCTGACAAACCCTCCCCCACACTCTCATACTGAGGTGTGAAAACTGTCACTGCAGTAAATATTCCTTGCTGTACATTTACAAGTGACAAGTAGTAGGACTCCAAACTTTGTCTGCTACTTCCCAAAGCCCTCAGTGGGAGGATTTTTCTCTCTCATGAATGATGCATACTTAAAATGTGCTTTACTAGTTCCTCAATTATTTCTGTCATGTTCACCCTCCTTTTTCTGTTTCATATTTATTTATACTTTGGTAACCAGGAAAGTGAACTGGTCCCAGGACCCTTTTCAGCCACAACTTAGGCTACATTGACAAAGATAATAACAATTATTAAATTCACTTAGCAATACAAAGGGAAAATGCTGACATAAAAACACTGACCGAGATTATATGTGCAACACATATTCAATGTATGACAGTGACCAAGTAAATCATTGAGCAACATTTACTAGACTGTATACATTAGTAATGTTTATTATAAATAATTAATTGTATACACACATGTTGCACACATACATACACACACACACACACACACACACACACACACACACACACACACACACACACACACACACACACACACACTGTGTGCATGTGTGTAAAGCACATGTACAAAAGCATATATGTGTGTGTATGCATTTAATCACAGTTAAGTACTTCTGATTTCCTTTTCTTAGTGTTTGCAGATGACATTGTGATCTGTAGTAAGAGTAGGGAACAGGTGGAGAAGACCCTGGAGAGGTGGAGATATGCTCTAGAGAGAAGAGGAATGAAGGTCAGCAGGACTAAGACAGAATATATGTGTGTGAATGAGAGGGAGGACAGAGGAATGGTGAGGATGCAGGGAGTAGAGGTGGTGAAGGTGAATGAGTTTAAGTACTTGGGATCAACAGTTCAGAGTAATGGTGAGTGTGGAAGAGAGGTGAAGAAGAGCATACAGGCAGGATGGAGTGGGTGGAGAAGAGTGTCAGGAGTGATTTGTGACAGACGAGTACCAGTAAGAGTGAAAGGGAAGGTCTACAAGAGGGTAGTAAGATCAGCTATGTAATATGGGTTGGAGACAGTGGCATTGACAAAAAGGCAGGAGTCAGAGCTTGACGTGGCAGAGTTGAAGATGTTAAGATTTGCACTGGGTGTGACGAGGATGGACAAGATTAGGAATAAGTATATTAGAGGGTCAGCCCAGGTTGGAAGGTTTGGAGACAAAGCCAGAGAGGCAAGATTACGTTGGTTTGGACATGTGCTGAGGATGGATGCAGAGTATATTGGGAAAAAGATGCTAAGGATGAAGCTGCCAGGTAACAAGAAAAGAGGAAGGCTTAAGATAAAGTTTATGGATGTGGTGAGAGAGGACATGCAGGCGGTTGGTGTGACAGAGCAAGATGCAGAGGACAGGAAGAAATGGAAACTGTTGATCTGCTGTGGCGACCCCTAACGGGAGTAGCCAAATGAAGAAGAAGTGTTTTTAATGAAAGGGCACAAAGTAAATGTATGTTAAAGTAAATTCAGCAGTATATTATGGTTGTACTCTAACAATGTAAGGACTGACTCAAACTCAGTGGGAATCTCTTACAATGGATCTGCATGTACCATATATGCATGCCCCTCTGGAAGGATGTCACAAAAAAGCATAAAAGATATTTTTATGAACAATATCAGTGCACCTAGTTGTTATGAATCTATGAACCCATGAACCTATTATACCTCATGCCAATCACCATTAAAAAAATATTATGGCTATTATTAATGCATGCCAGTCACAATCTTTGGTTAAGTGATCATATCTGTATTTGGAATGTGCTGAAATTGTGCCTGGGCTGGTAAGGAGATATGCAATTCATACACACACACACACACACACACACACACACACACACACACACACACACACACACACACACACACACACACACACACACACACACAAACCAATATATATATATATATATATATATATATATATATATATATATATATATATATATATATATATATATATCCCTATCAGTTGATCACATTTTCAGAAACTTGAAATTCATATAGCTGAGACCATATGATCGAGTTTTTGAAAACTCAAAGCTTTTGAGTGGAGATCGTGGTACAACAAAGATTGGGAAATTTTCCCTTTTCTTCACTGTAGTGTGATCTTGGAGTTGGTATATATAATTTGCAGGTGGTGTGGGGGTGCATTACAAAAGTAGTTTTTTTTTTTTTTTTTTTTGATGTTTGAGATTTCGGAAACTCAATCATTCGATCACATGGTCTTGTCAGTATGAATTTCGAGTTTCTGAAAACTTGATCATCTGACATAGATCCATAAATATATAAATATATAAATATTTTTTTTCATTTAAATTTGCTGTGTATGGATATTTAATTGCTTTTAATAAAAGACATAAGTGATCATGAAATTCTAACAAAATGCTTAATAGCCTTTGCCTTATGACGTTTTCAGTTCTCATGAAGTCTCAGTTATTGGCAGAGATGAAAGTGCTAATTGTTGCATATAAATAAAAAACACTCAACAGTTTATCATTTTTTTTTTTTTATTTATTTTTTTAGTTGAAGTAGGATATCCTGACAGATTTTAGAAACCATATACATTTTAGTAGATAATTGCAAAACGTCTTACAGATTTTTACATGGATCACTAGAACATTTTAGAGAAAAATATTAATAACCCTGGTTGTACCAACTTGTAGATAACAATATGAAGCTTTTCCCTGTTATATGAAGTAGTGCTGTCCTGAAGGTAGCATACTGAGAGTTCATGATGTGGGAATAGACCCAGCACACTGGGTGATGGGGAGCAGACCGGGGTGGGGGCATGTGCAAAAGGCACAACTCTCTTGCAAAATCACTTCAGGAGTATCATCCGTTGTTATTATTTTTTTATCTGTGGTTGGGTAAGATGGTATTGTCAGCTTGGTAGGTTAGGCTTCAGTAAGACTTACTGATTATTTCTGTAGACCAGGAATGGGCTATTCTCCCTATATTACAACAATACTACTGGAGCGGTAGAAGCACTATGATAGCTAAGATAGCCCTGTCTATGGACTGTGAAAGATATTTTCCAAAACAAAGGCAAAAGCCATCTATATGGTTCTGTATTCATGGACCTAAGCTTTTGACCTGTTTTTTTTTTTTTTTTTTTTATAATTCGCACCATTATTTTTTTGATAGGAATACAATTTGAAGAATGAAGCTGACTTTTTTAGCATGTATAACTACAGAAATGCCCATCATTTCTCATAATAAGGGGTTTTCATACCTTTAATCCTATCCCAGGATGATCACATGTAAGGAAAACAGTTTAAAACATCATCTCACTAATTTATAAGGTAGTCTTTATTATTTCTATGCAATCCAGTCTTTTTTTCTGTGATATTTTGTGTTACTTTTTTTGGTGTTTATCATATTATTTGTGATCGCATGTAGGCTAAGAGAGGTATCTATATCTCAAACTTTTATTACCTTAAAGTAACAATGTAATTATGTACATTAGTAAATCAAAGTACTTACTGCAGTCAGTTTTATTATGTATGTATGTATGTATGTATTAGGAGTGACACTTGACTGACTTTGCTGTTCATCTAGAAAGTATGACTTTGTACTACTATACTAAGTAAAACCAGGAAGTACTGCACTATGTTACTCTACTCTGCTCTACACTACTGTAGTAATCATTTTATAGGCTGTTCTTTCAAGTCTAGCATTCATTTCATTTAAATTTATCTTAAAATGCTGTGTAAGAAATGTCCAGTTAAAAAAAGTAATTGCAGTAGAAAACAAACTGACACTTTTGACAGTGACAGTTAAAAAGTTAGGAAACCACAGTCTTATCAATGTATGCTAACAGAGAGATATTACCTGAACAAATGTCCTTCTAACCATATTAAATACCATGAAAGTAAAATGAAGTCACATTAGCATGGCTGCCCCATTAGTCAGTTGCAGGGTATAGCAGATTAGAAACAATAATAACCACATGCTATGATGCAGAGATATTACTAGTTTACACAACACTAAGTTATGATGATAAAATGTTTTTTTTTTTTCTTTTCATTGTTTGCTTAGAGTTGTCCTGGTCTTTGTTTTTTGTTAAAGAAGAATAAAGAAAAACTAACTATGATGTACTGTGGTACTAGAGTCTTTTAGCTGTGCCCATAATCTCGACTCTGATGAGCAACCTAAGTTCCTTCAGAGATGGTGCACCAGATGCCTATTGTAGTTTTGATGGCCAAGATTCTAAGTTCTGCATTTTATGAAATGGAGTATCTGGTTAGCCTTTTCCCTGAGATGCAACATCCTTACAGGCAATGTATTTAGAAGTAGGGGTAAGACAGAAAGGTTCCTACATGGGGGGGGGGTAAAAATGAAACAGACCCCCCCTCTGAAAAAAATGACTTTGAAATTATCACTTTTGAATTTTTTAAGTTTATATATTTTAGGTATTGAAATGTACTGTACTAATCTACTGTACTTGTAAAGTCAACCTGTCACTCACAAACTCCATTTACAGAAATAGAGACCTCAGTAAACTGTAAAGTACCTTGAAATTTAAATTATTTTTCATTCTGTTCCACACAACTTTGTACCTGCCTGAGCTCATTAAACTTGTCATCCTTACTGATATAGTCATTTGGCTCTCTAGCTACCTATACCTGCATTGCTTAGCTTTCAACTTGAATCTTCCCTTCCCTTTCTTGCTCTTGTCCAACTGGAAGTGTGCAATTTGGGTTTTAGGTGTGTGCTTTTCAATCTGTGCATCTTCTTTGTTGCACTTGAAATACCAAATATAAATGCCATACAGTACACAGATGACTTAACATTGCTATGGTCAAACAGCTCAATCACTGCATACAAAATGTCAGTCCAGAAAAGTCCAAAACTATGCTTTCTAGCAACAGAGTGCTCTTATAGAATTAGAGTCTTTCCTACAATTTGATGTTTTTCAAACCACGCCCTTGATGAAGTCAGAAGCATCCTACAGAAATAATTATAACTGTGACATAACCTATCCCCTAACTTTTTACAGAGCATAACCTTTATTCAGGCATAAATTACATCTGAGTCAAAAGGAGGCCTGTAGTGTCACAGTCAATCAATCTGTGAAACCATATCAGCCCTAGGAAAGAATGTTAGTCATCTTTTTACTGAATAAGTTGCCCCTTTCATGAATTAATCATTCACAAGTCACAGTTTCAGATGTAGTTTCTGTGGCCCCATTCATTTCTTTCTCAGCCATGAGCATCGGTGTTTTAGACTAGAACTGGTAGAATGGTTGTATGTCAAACAACAGCAAGCCTTACATGCCTGTACTTTGTTCTTTAAAAGTACTAACCTGCAACTATAATTTCCTGATTGCATCTACCACTTTATTCTGTGTTTTTCCGATATTACTCTTCACTTCTACCCTTTTCTTTTTAATTCTCTTTATTCCCTTACATTGTTTACACTGTGGCAATCCAGCTGTTCCTATTTATTGAACAAAGCAGGTGGATTCTCTTCCATTTCTCATTTAGTCTTTTTTGTCTCATTCAGTCTTTTGACTGACTTTTGATATTCCACTCTACAGTAAAGCTATACCAAAAATCATAGTTGTATTGTAAATGTTCTGGTAGTGCTAACACAGTTATATAGCAAACCTTGCATGATGACTGATTGCTTATGTTCCAGCTCTTTGGTGATAATTGCTGGCTATTTATTATTTGTTGTTCCTTATAAGACAAGCTGCATTCTTTCTTGCCATCTTCAGCTACAGCAGTATATGATCCTTTGCCAGGCCAGTCCACATTCCTGGTTGCAAATTATTAAATAAATGCAATAAAGTTGTGGAATTACAGTTGTTTATTCTACAGCTGCTAATCATATACTTTGAGGAGCTTATGACATGAATGGTGCTATCTGGTACTTATTAGCAGCAAGATAACTTCCCACCTCTCTCCCTCACATAGCTTGGCTAGGATATGGAGACTCAGGTGATCTTACAATAATCCAAGTATGTCTTCTATCCTTCTATCCATATTTTTCCTTTTCAGCCATAATGAGTAGCATGAATGGTGCCACCTATCATACTCTATAAACAATGTAGAACATAAAGAAATCCTGATCTGAGTCAGCTTGAGTAACCCTAACAATCAGATATCTGAAGCATGATAGATGCTTATCTTGTGTGACCCAGCAGTAAGTATTTCTGAGTTTCTGCTGGCTACAGTATGGTTCAGAATTATATATTATTCTCCCACACTGCTGTATATCAGGTTGTTGCTGGTATTATGCTGAGATCACTAAGAGTGTGCTCACCCGAAAATGTATGCCCTCATTCATATATGTTGGCTGATCATACAATAACACAAGTCCCACTTACAAACCTCTCACTATGCTTTTTAAGTTCTTGCTCCCAGCTATGGGAGTCCTTTGCAATCAAACTGAAAGACTCCTCACCATACCTCAGGTGTCATGCACTACTGTAACTCACTTATTTAGTCAAGCAAAATCTACCTACTAACACTCAGGTCACACACCCTAACTCTATTGTTATCTTTGTCACTTATCATTCCTCATTCAAGGTCCATAGGTTTGCACCATCATCCTCAAGCTCCTGTGTACCATTCATACACATCTCACTCAAACTTCCCAAATACAGTGCAAGCTGTTGTAAATATTGTATATAAAACATATTTTATCTACTTTTATTTTCTTAGCATAGCATTGTATTTTTAATATCTGAATGTGTTTTCTGTATGTCTAGTTATTTTACTGACACGAGGCAGAAACTCAAATTGGTTAGAATTGATCAGTGCTTTACCCTGGTAAACTAATTCAAAATAAAATAAAAATAAGTCATATCCATATGACTTGGTGCTGTCTTCTTCCAAATCAGTTTCCCCAAATCTATAGTTAATATCATGCAAGAAGTATCCTTCACTTGGTATTGCTGATGTAGCTTCTTCAGTCATATAAAGTAGATAGCGTTCCATCTCTGTAGCTTTAGTAGGCTCTTGTGGAGCAACACACACACATACAATTCTGTCAGGTTTCATAGCATTTGCCATTCTCTTCACCTAGGCATGAAGTTTAGTCTGTTACTTAATCATACCTGTACAATCCATCCTGCTCAGTTTCTTTTTAGTTCTGCTCCAGAGGGCTACTGGGATTTTCTTGCAGTATTTTTGGGAGTTTTTCTTCCCTCTGTATTATCCGACTGCTTCCTACCCAGTTTCCCATGTCCATTTTGGGTCTTTCAACCACCTCTTAACCGCCTGAATGTGCTCCAATAGGATTGAGGTGTCCTAGTGGCGGTCTGGAGAATCAACATCCAGCAGTGTTGCATTACTTCTCATGGTTGCTTCAAAGGGGTGGGTATACAATGAGAACATGCATCCCTTCTACTTGCCTTTGAACTATACCTCCCAGGGATCATTGCAAGACACACCCACAGAGCTGGCCTCCTACCAAGGATGGTAACTCCCATCCTTCCCTGCACTCAGCCAGTCACCCATGCCTGATATTTCAAACTATGGTTGGCTGGGCAATAGTCAGGACGATATCCCTCTAGTTTCCTACATCAGACAGAACTTTCCATGGAGTATGCAGTTCTCATACCACCACAGGAATTATCTGAGTGTGACTAACACCTGGCAAATAACCTAGACCAGAAAATGTACTTGTGAAGCAAATAATAGTGCTACACATTTACATTATCCTCAGTCCCAAGCTTTTGACAAGACAAACAACACAATACAGCAAGAACTTCTTTTCCAAGTGTCTGGAAATTAATCTTGTATTTCTTATTATTATATTCATAAGTAAGTATCTTCTGATCCAACAGTGTGATGTGATGCCCAGAAATATGAAGTCATGTACAGCCTGGCAGCTTCATATTCAATACATCAAACAGCGAGCATACTTATCCGAAAGTGCTGCTTAAGTGAACAGCACTTTCAGTTAAGTATGCTCTGTGATTTCTGCTTCGGAGGAAAGTGCATTTGGGGATCTGTACGGATCCCATATATATATATATATATATATATATATATATATATATATATATATATATATATATATATATATATCTTGCTTTTTTTGAAGATCTTTAAACAAAGTTGCATGGTATATATAACAAGTGAAAACAGATAGCATTTATATATCAGACTTGAAGCTGACGGAGGAACCTTAGCTCATCGCTATCAACAAAATACAGTACCACATCATTAGTCAGCAGCAGGGTAAATACAACTGCTGGAAAGTCAAGGCCTAGTTAACTTCCACATAATGAGTAGCTTGGCAAGGGTAGACCTTGGAAAACCCTGTGTTTACAATGTATGTTATAAAAGATGATTGTAGGAATGGAAAAGAAATATAAAGCACACAAATTAAGCTAGACATCTCAGATAGCTCTCCTCAGTGAATGCGTTACTATTTATCTTGTTGAATATCAGAGTTAAATCATTCACTTGGTGACCTTATACTCTTTTCTCTCAATCTAACCTAATGAATGAAGTCCAGAAAGGAAAGTAAGTGATAAATAAGTTGCAGTTGCAGAAGGGTGACTGAGCATGGCAGACAGGAGATGCTGCTATTGTGAAATGACTGATCTTAATACTGTAAAACAAATTAAAAAGTTTAACTTCACTCAGTTATCAAACGAAAAAAGTTGTACTTTAATGTATATATACATGTTTTTTAACTGAGAAATAAAAGAGTTAAATTAAATCATGTAACTTGTTTTTAATGATTTTGTGAGGTTCATCCACCCACAGTGCCTCCCACACTAGATTGCCAGCTGCCTCTTCTATCATCAGGTAGATGTTATCTGCTTCTTATGAAATATAAATTTACCATAACTTTCATATGGAATTTTTTTCTTAAAAATCTCTATTAAACGTATTAATTTTAGTCTGTTTTTGGCAGAGAGACAGAACACTTACTGGAAAAAAGAATACAAATATGAAAGTCCTGTTATGTGATAAATTTGTTGTGGTTAATGAAGATTGTTTATATATAGATATGATTAAAACTGAAATCAGAACTAATATACACTGAAATGGCCTTCCAGTCTCTTCTTCAGACTAGGTTAGTGTGAAACAAAATACTTTTCTAGTTCAGTCTTTTCTGAGTTCTTTACAAAAGTGGGGAGAAGTCGCATCTTCCTGGGTTTTCAGTGTCACATCCATAGCATAGGTAAAGCATCGTATCTTCACAATATTCTGTTTTACAGCATTTTTGAATGTTAGTAGATAAGAAAGATAAGAAGGAAGGAAGAAAGAATCGCTTTCGTTCTGAAATGTCTGTCTCCCACCTGCAGTACATCCTGAATACCTGCGCATCGTTTATCTAAAGAGTGACATTTCCTTAGCTAGTGTCTGGTCCAAGCATGTGTAAAACAAATAAAAGGCAATTAATAACTGATTTAAGAAACACTGATCTAAGACTGAAATGAAAACATATTTTGAGCCCATATCGCATTTTATGACACCGTTTAGGTAAACTGAGTTCATTCTACCAAAGGAAATTTCTGTTTTACACTTTACAGTAGTAGAGCTATCCTACAGGAGAGAACAGGGTCTTATTTGCTACAGTGGTGGCTGTGTTTGCGACAGAGGAGATTGTGATGTGTAATACTTTGATAAATATAATTTCCCATGATTTGTTATTCTTTCTCAGGTTCAAAAGCACAGACAAATCCTAGCTGCACAGCCTCAACTTCATTTCCCTAGTTTTCTTTTACAGATTAAAACTGTTTTAATGTATCATATCAAATGTATAAATATAAATATGAAGAAAGCAGTATATATTACAACACTATAAAACTTACTTAAAACAAAAAAAAAAGATTTGATTTCTGAAATAAGATGTCATTCACCGCTGCAGAGTTCTTATCAATATGGAGTTCTATGCTGCAGAAGCCCAACATCCAGCCAGTCTTCCAAAGACTTCTGAATTTAAAAGGTATTTATTATTATTTATTTTATTTTATTTTATTTTACATTTGTTGACCGGGCTATGCTGCACGTCACCATATGCTCCCTGCATAACACAGGGCACAAACGTGATGTTCAGGCTTACCAAAAGCAGAACTTCTTTGCTGCCAAACTGAATGCATCTTTTACACCATTGATCTGTTTACCTGCCTCTGTCTTTTGCCAGTTGAATGCATTTTTGTTGTCCAGTGACTTTGTACACCTGTGTACTGTTTTTGCAAGATAAGTGCCCCATTGGGGATTTAGTTTTTTTCATTTTTTTGTGTTCCTTGAGGTTAATGTCATCCAGGAAGGGTAAATGCCAATGTGGGAGACAGATTTCCCATAGAGACTGCCACTATAAGTGCCTTTTTTGCTTAGATGCTTCTCATCACCATACATCCTGTTCTTTTTGTCAGGCGTTTGTTCCAAGAACCCTTTGCAGTAGACTTTCTTGTTGTTACTTGTATCTTGAGAACCAGAATCTTAAGCTACTCACTAAAGATACTATGGAAGGAATCTCCTACCCCAAGGGTCAGCAGTTAGGAAAGAAGAAAGTGAAAAAAGTATGACCAGACTCTTCCACTGTCTGGCCTCTGCCAGTTGTTTCTCCCGAGGTTGTTATGAACCTGGAGGCTCGGCCAGCTGTTTTGTTCTCTGCCGTGACCGTTTTGGAAGCTGATGAGGATCTGGCTGGCAGCACGTCTGAAGAGGCTTTGCAGGTGTCTGTCTTGGACATTCAGGGGGAACCACGGTTGATTTTTTCTGAGGGGCCTAGGTGAGTTCCTCAGTTTTTTTGTTGGGGAAGAAGTTCCTACTACTGTCCTTGACTTTTGTCCTGGATCTGAGCCTTCTCAAGACATTCCCTTAAAAAAGAAATAAAAAAATTAAACATGTTTCTTCTGCTTCTAGGGATCCACAAAGTGAGTGGAAGGCTTTTACTAAGGGATTATTTTCTGCTTTAATGTCCTTACAGCCACTTCATGGGATTGCAGTTCCTGCTCCTCCTTGGTCCTCTATTCCTATAAACAGGCCTAGAGACCAGGATTTTTCTTAAGATGAATTGGATTCTGCTGAAAAATTCCTAATTTATTCTATTCAAATTCCTTCTCCTTTGAACTATGGGTTAGAGGAGGAGGAATCTATTAGTCCTGATGTTCCTTTGGAGGAAACTGCCCAAGGGTGTTCACCAAATGCCTGGCTCCGGTGATTGCCTTTTGCAGACTTTCAATGGATCCAAATATCTCCTTTCTTGGATGACCTTTTGATTCAGGTGTCTTCTCCAGAGACCCTTTTGCAAAATCTTCATTTTGCTGTATCCCTTCTTCAGAGCCTGTGGTTCAGTGAAAATTTCAAAAAGTCTTCTCTGACTCCTTCTCGGGATCATGTTTTTCTGGGTTGCAGGATTCATATTGTGCCAATGCTTGAATCCCTGCCCCCTCCAAGGGCCTTAACTCTCATTTCTTTCTATCATACTCTTCTTCCTCTGGCTTCCATTACAGCTAGGGAGTTTTTGAGAGCTCTGGGTTTCATGGCATCCACCATTCTGATGCTCCTTCTATTCAAACTTCATATGAGAAAGATTCAGTGGTTTCTGAAGTCAGTGTGGTTTCA
Source organism: Protopterus annectens (assembly GCF_019279795.1). Lineage (NCBI taxonomy): Eukaryota > Metazoa > Chordata > Ceratodontiformes > Protopteridae > Protopterus > Protopterus annectens. The sequence goes on from NC_056731.1 coordinate 1,904,254,555, forward strand.
ACATGCTCATCCTCTAGAATTTGTAATTCCCCTTCTTTCTTGTCTCAGACAGGAACTTCTCTGGTAGATTCAGCAGTTGTCTCTGAATCCAGGGATCCCTTTTCATCCTCCTCTTCCCTCTCAGGAATTGTTCACAGATGCCTCAGACATAGGATGGGGGGGGGGTGACATTTGGTTCCCTAAATGTACAGAGGGTGTGATCACCTTGTCAGCAGTAGGACCTCATCAATGTAAAAGAGAGAGCCCTTCTGATGTCTCTTCAGGCCTTTCAGTCTCTCTTTTCTCCAGGGCCTTTCAAGGTATTCACATACAATACCACATTGATATGGTATATCAACAAGCAGGGTGGAATGGTATCTTATCTTCTTTGCCAGTTGGCTCTTCTGGTATGGGATCTTGCTGTCAAGTGTCAAGTGACTCTTCAGGTAGTTTATATCCCTTCTGGTCAGAGCATTGTGGCAGACACTATGAGGAGGTCCATAACTAAGTCTCATGAATAGATGCTTCACAGGGATGTGTTTCTGGACATTGTCCACCAGTGGAGTACTCCTCAAGTGGATCTTTTTGTCTCCCCTCTGAACAGGCAAATTCCTCTGTTTTCTGCCAGAATCCCAGGTCCTCTGGTAAGGAAGGTGGACATTGTCTCATTCCCATGGAGGGGATGTATTATGTATTCCCTCCTCTTCCTCTCATTCCAAAAGTCCTGTTCAGAATACAATATGCTCCCAATATATTGCTGGTGACTCTGTTTTGCCCACAACAGCACTGGTTCCCTCTTCTTCTGCATCTAGCCAGGGGCAATCATCACAAGTTACCCCACAGGATGCATCTACTCACACAAGATAAGGGATCGCTTATCCATCCCCACCTGTCCATGCTTCAACTAGCACTGTGGATGATACGATTTTAATTCCTCATAGACACCATTTTTCTGAGGATGTGCTGCAAGTCCTGCAGGAGGGCAGGAAACCTATGACTAGGAAATCCTACTTATCCAAATGGAAGAGGTTTTCTTTTTGGTGTTTCTCTCATAACCTGGACCCACTTACTGTGGATGCTGCTTTGGTTCTCTCTTGTTTGTGTGAGGTGCTCAATACTGGTTTGGCCTATTCTTCTATTCAGGCCCACCCATCAGCTACCTCTGCTTGTCTGCCTTTTTCTCCCCCTTTCACTGCTAGATTTGAGGTGAGACAATTTCTTAAAGGCGTCCTTAATATTAGACTTCTCAGGAAGCCTGTTCCTCCTCCCTGGGATCTTAATTTTGTTTTTGAGAAATTGACTTAGACTCCTTTTGAGACTGCTGCTTTAGCTTTCTTGCAACATTGTTCCTAGAAGAATATTCTTTTGTTAGAGCTTCTGTCAGATGAGTGTCTGAGTTGCAGGCCCTTATGGCTTGTCCTCCTTTTTTGATCTTTCATGAGGACAAGTTGTCCTTGTGCACTAACCCTTCTTTTATGCTGAAGGTGGTTAATGAGCTATAACTTAATCAGTCTATTAATCTGCCTACTTTTTTCCTCTCTCCCCAAACTGACAGTGAGAGGGTGCTGCATACTTTGGACATGCATAGGCAACTTAGAATTTATTTGATATGACCAAGGCTATCAGAGAATCTGATCAGGTATTTGTTTCTTTTCATCCTACATCTTTGGGCTTGCTGTATCCAAGAAAACTATGTTTTCTTGGATTTCTAAGGCTATTTCCTTTTGTTACACTTTTCATGCCTTCCTTTTTCAATTAAAGCTCATTTTATTAGAGCTGTGGCTTCTTATGGTGCTTTTTTCAAAGGCTTAGATACTAATTTTATTCTTGAATCAGCTACCTGGACTTTACATACCTTTACCAAACACTTCAAGGTGGATGGTACCTCTAGAGCTAGGGCTGGTTTTGCTAGTTCAGTTCTTCATTTTTTTTAGGGAGCTCTTCTGCCCTTTCCTCCTCCCAAGTTTTTTTCTTGTGCTTGGGCACTCTCCTATACCATTAAGAGTACTGCAGCAGTGAATGTAAGGATATAGTACAGTTGTGTAAAATCTTACCATTGCAGTAGATGTCCTTACTTTCACTGCTGCAGTATTTGTTCCCTCCCTCCTCCTAGTTCTTTACCTTCCTGGATGTACATGTAACCTCTTGGGTTCCTTGGACTGGTGCTCCTCCTTGGGTAATCAGTTCTGTTCTTGGTAAGCCTGACCTTCACCTTTATGTCCCATGTTACACAGGGAGCATATGGTGATGTTTGGCATACCTTTTAAATTCAGAAGTCTTTGGAAAACTGGCTGGACATCGGGCTTCCATGGAAGGGAATCCCATATCATTAAGAATACAGTACTACAACAGTGAAGGCAAGGACATCTACTGCTATGGTAAGATTTTGCACAACTGTACTTTCTTTGTGAAAATGAAGGCAAGGATGACATTGGCAGACTAAAGGACTACATTCACTCTGCAACCTCAGACCATAAATATGGGAAACAATTGAAAGCTTTTTCCTTCCAAAAGCACAGACACAAGCGTATTTTGTTAAGAAGGCCAAAAAGGCTATTAGACAGAAGACTCACCTTACATCTAAGCAACCTAAGAACATTTAGAAAGATATAAATGTCATAATTTGTATGACAACCAAATATACCTCTAAATGAATTTATCTTCCTAAACATACCCAGTGGACCTGTCTACTCACAAGACTTTCAATATGCATTCACAGAACTATTTCAGACAGCCAACATGTGTATGTCCACCTCCTTCAAACTCCAACAATATCACTAATTTCTAGCCTTTCACTCATAACAAACCAGCCCCTGTAATGTTGAAAATTGGATCTACTTCTCTACACTGACATCTCACTTACCTGACACTCACATCGCCAAGACGAAAAGTCCAACAAACCCAGAAGACCAACATCCGGAACACCGACTTACCACTCAAGGTAAGTAACTGCTTTGCCATCCCAAAAAATAAAATAAACCAAACAAAACTAAACCCACCCAAAGCCCCACACACCCCCCTAACTAAATATAACAACTATGAGATTGCACTACCACGGGGGTAAGGAGCAAAGTTCAACAGGATGATCAAGTGGTTACTTACCTTGAGTGAAAAGTCAGTGTTCCAGATGTCGGTCTTCTCGGTTTATCAGTCCTTTCGTCTCGGCGATGTGAGTGTTAGGTAAGTGAAATGTCAGTCTACCAAAGGAGACCCTGTTGTAAAATAGCTTATAAATCATGCACCTCAAGAAGAACATGGTTTGTGTTCTTGTTTAATCGAAAGGTGTAGTGATCATATTAAGAAACTGCTTCTGCATATCTATATGTTGCCATTTTCTCAGCTCACCTTTCCAGACCTATGGAAATCTGGTGTTATTCACCCAATGCCAAAAATGTCCTCTCCAAGATTAAAAGGAAACCTCTACTTTTTTGCCAAAAAAATGAAAAGGCAAGAAGTGCTTTGGAACACATATATTTTCATGAATAGTTAATGGATACATGGATGCTACAAAAGTTCACGACTGTGGCAAGCAAACTCTGATTATAGATTTCATCTTTTGTGACAATAAGCAAGGGGCAGATGGAAAACTTAATAGACAAAACCATTTAAAGATGAAATTAAAGTAGATAATCAAGGAATACAGCTGATATGCAAGATTTTTCAAGCACATTTTCAGTTATGACGTTTTTTCTTAAATTTATTAGAACATTTGTATGTACAGTAGATATAAAAAGTTTACACATCCTTGTTAAAATGCCAGGTTTTTGTGATATAAAAAAATGAGACCACAATAAATCATTTTAAAACGTTTCCCACCTTTGATGTGACCTATAACCTGTACAATTCAATTGAAAATCAAACAAATCTGTTAGGGGAAAAATAGTGCATGCTTTATCTGTATGAAGAACAAATGTAGGTAAAGTAGAGTAAAGCTATATTCTAGTTTTGCAATTAGAACATTTTTGGCTATAGCTGCATGTGCAGTAGGTGATAGGAGTTTTGAGATTTTTATAGTGGAGTTTAAGCTGGGATAACATCTGAGAGGTAGTGTTGTAAATATGAAGCGAGAAATTAAGGGCAGGGTCTAGGGTGAGCCCAAGATACTTCTGATGTGCTACATTTGGAATGTGATTTTCTTTTTTTTTATATTTAAGAGTTAGTGGAGGGCAGGTTGCAAGTTTTATGTGCGGTCCGAGAAAAGTATTACTTTAATTTTCTTTGATTTATTATGTAGGCAGATAGATAATTCAAAGAAACCTGGCTGATATTTAGATTTAAGGTTATATAGATGTTTGCTGGGGTCTATCATAAATATGTTGTCAGCATACATTACAAGGGTTAGGTTAGATACATCTAATATAATGACATTAATAAAAACAGAGAAGAGAACGACCGTAATACAGAGCCTGGGAGAAGTCCAATGCTAATGTCTTCATTTTTCATTCTTTGAATTTGTTTTCCTAAATAGAAACAGTGGTAAAGCAAACACCTACTCTAGAGACTTAAACTTGTATTACCAGATCAGCAGTATCAGATAAGTTGTCAGAACATTACTTACCTAGCAACTTTTAAAAACAGTCAAAATGACTGGATGGATGACTACAAATTTTCACTAGAGATATAAGGATAAATATTGCTAAATGGGTGACACTATTCGTCTGTCACCAGCATTGCATGCTGTGGCTAAGCTTCTCGCTGGTCTCCTTGGTCATAAGCTTAACCAGAGCTTATGAATCTCTGAAGATATTATACACAGTATATGTTAACTTGTTTGTATGCCTGTGGTTAACTACAGTCTATTTTTTCTGGTTCTCTTACCTTAATAGGCTCTTCATAATTGTTACATTTTCTGTGCACTTTGTAAAACTGTCCTATTTTTAAATGCATTGATAAGTTAATAGGTACTTACTAGGATATTTATCTGTGAGGAACATTAAAAACCTAGCCATACATTCTATTGACATTTGTAGCCCTTTTATGCTGCATACAAGTAACCCAGAGAAGAGCAGAACATTTACATGTTGCCCCTATCCATGAGGGAAAAGGGTGCTAAACCAGGGGTGAATTTGTGGTTACCCATCCATCTGTTCATATTACCTTTGAATTGTGTAAGAGAAGTACTTTGCTTTATGTAAAGAGGAAGATGATTCCAAAGAAGTGATATTCACCAATATATATCTTCATCCATCCATCATGTGCTATTTATGTTGTAGACGATATTTAAATCTCTTGAGTGGATGTTTATGCCCCTATTGGACTTGCAAATGTGCAGAAGGTCTGAAAGGATAGGTTACGTTGAGACCCTGTACGTGAGGCAGAGATCGCTCCTCAGTGATCTGCATGACAGTAAAAAGAAGACAAGACTTTGAGATGGATTGCATAGTTTACATGATTTTGACCACTGGTGTTCTTAGTAAGACAGCTCTGTGGGCATTTGAGTTGTATCAAATGTTTGGACAGGTATATACTGAAGGGGGTATTATACACAACGATTGGTCTGATGAGTGTATGATATACTAGAACGATCATGTCCCTTGACCTGAATGCCATACCCTTATTAATAAGTTGTGCAGTGAAAATGTACTTTTTTACAACACTGGATGCATGATGATCAAAGGACAGTTTATTGTCTACACATGTTTCCAGGTCTTTAACTACTGGATCAGTTTTCACAGGTATGTTGTCAGTGTGACAGCTGCAGAGAAGTTCTTGCTTGCAGAGGGATACTATTATACATTTCTTGGCATTCAGTTAAGCTGCAGGCTTAGCAAGCTTACCACGTGAGGAGGCTATGGTAAATTCGTATTAATATTTCATTACTGACAGCTGCTGAAATGATGTTATATCTCTCAGCATTATCTAACACTTCATTTTTCTTAAATTTGAATATCATTTGCTCAAACCAACCATTATTCTGCATTTTACACCCTGTGCAGCTTGGTGTATTAATATTCTTAGTCATATCTACCTAATGGCATGCAAAAACCTGTACAGCCATATAATTATTTTTCAAGCATGTGATGTTTCTCTATTGACACCATCACTGCAGTTTATCTTTGAAAATCATTTTTTCCTTCATTATATACAGTACATTGCTAATATTTTCTTTCTTTGCACTTATGTAGGCAATTTTGCATATTCTAACTATGTTATTAAATTCCACTGTTTAATGTATTGCTTATAACGAAGCCTTTGCTTCAGGCCTTAAATGCAAATGTGCTCTATACTTTTGTAAATCTGTGCTCAACCAAACGCAAAATTGATTTAAGTGAATAAATGCCAGTCAGCAGCTTGTTAACAGCTCATAGCCTTAATCCTATGCAGTATCTGCCAGACTGCCCTTCCTCCCCAGTGGCCTAACAATACCTGTGTTGCTCTCCAGACTTACCTCACTAATGGTGGAGATGGATAACCAATCCTTGAACCAATGATGTGATTTAAAGGAGTAGGCAACTGGTGAAGAAACATTAGCAACAGCAACTAAATACATTTTACCAAGGATAAGAAAGAAGTGTCAGAGGGCAGCAATCATATCTCTCAACTGCCAGATTTTTGCAGAATGTCTACATTTTTGCCTTATATTCTCGATTCATAGATTTATAGATTCATAGGAGACTATTAGGCTAATGGCTTAAGAGCTCTTACAACCCTAATCAATATAACCAAATTTTACCAAATATATGGCCCCTCGGGGCAAGAGGATGGCATGGAGTTGTGCCTATCTTTCAGATTACCCATGTCCATATGGGACATAGGCACTATCCCAGGTGTGAATTTGCAATTTCCTGTCCATTGATTAAAATTTCACTTGAAAAGGGCCACGGAAGGGCTCTACTTAATTTGAATAGGAAGTATGTTCCAAAGAAGAGGCATTCTATGCGACACATATCTGTCTCTACAGCATGTTTTGTTTGATTTGCTAAGTTTAGATCTCTAAACTGGGTAACACTCACGCTGTTTGACTTGTGGATATGTAGTAGCTCCATCAGGGCTGGATTTACTCCTCATAAAATTTGTGGTTTCCTGGTAAATCACTGAGGATTGATGTTGCTAAGTAATGACAGTCATTTGAGGTTCAGACTTCCTATCCTCCAGAAAATGCATACTATTGCAAGATCTATTATTCTAGCATCTAAGTTTGTTTGAAGAATATACAAAATCTGTCTCTATTCTGAGGCTTTTGCCCCCCCCCCCCCATTATTTTGGTTTTGTCCAGAATTTTTGCACAAAGGTATTGAGAGGTATGACTGAATTTACTGGTTTTGGAATATTGGAATGTAGAGGAAGAGGTTTCACCAGTAGCATACAGAAGATTATTATACATAAATAGCTCTTAAGAATCCATCTTGAATATCATATCTAGTTCACATGACCTTGTCATTATCACAAAAGCATTAAGGAGATAGAAAAGTTCAGATGATAGCAACAAGCATGTGGTATAGTCTCTTTCAGAAGACATGAAGAAATAAGAGTACAGAAGAGATTAATTACAGAACTAAAAAAGAGGACAGAAGCAGATATAGGAAATTGTAAATATGATACTTTTTTATATTTCAAGTTAATTACTGTTTCAAACAAAAAAGAAAAAAAATGAAATGTACAAGAATTGAAGAGTGCAGTTTTAAGTTACTGTATATAACCTGGATGCTTTGTGGAGACATAAGAGAGAACCATTTCATGGACTAGTGAATTATTTTTAACAGTCTTAGCAAAGCAGTTCTGTTAGGGTATACATGTTTTTACTGTAACAGACATTCTAAGAAAGAATCAAGTGGAGGTGTTATGATAGGGATTAAAGATAGCTATGAGACCAGTGATTATTTAAGCAATAACCCACGCCTGGGTGTGGGTAATGCTGGATTTACCCACGGTTGGTATGGATTGGTAACGAGGGCGAAACGCGAGACAACCGTCGGTAAATCCAGCATTACCCACACCCAGAAGTGGGTGATTGCTATTATACAATGACATTATTTAAGAAAAAAAGACTTACTTTTCTTAAATAATGGCATTGTATAATGCCTCCATGCTGCCCTTCCGCAGCTGTCCGGTATTCTGCGGCAGTTCTGATGTACTGCGCATGCGTATGCTTACGCAGTACGTCAGAACTGTGTGTGGAAGCAATGGAGAAAGGAGGATCTCCTTTGCTTTTTAAAAGGTGTCTTACTATGTTAAAAAAGTTTAATATAGTGAGATAGCTTTAAAAAAGCAACGGAGAAAGGAGGATCTCCGTTGCTTTTTAAAAGGTGTCTTGCTATGTTAAACGAGTTTAACATAGCGAGATATCTTTAAAAAAAAAGCAACGGAGAAAGGAAGATCTTCGTTGCTTTTTTTTTTAAACATATCTCACTATGTTCAACTTGTTTAACATAGCGAGATTACAGCAACGGAGCTCTTCTGTTCTCCTTTGCTACCAAAAACAAAAAAATCAAGACTTATACTAATGGAAAAAGTCCGGGTGACCAGACCTTTTCCATTAGTATAAGTCAGATTTACAATGGGCACAATGACCAATCAGCGTGCACGTTTTGGAATATTAATGGGGGGTCATTGTATAATACATGTTCAGTGATAACACTAATACTATAGACTGTGTAACTGTGACAGTAAAGACAACCCTGGAACATATAACAATTGGACTGTATAGACCACCAAAGTCAAGTGGAGATGACCTACTGAAATTCATACATTTCTTGCTTGAAACACAAGAGGGAAGAACAATATTAGCTGGGGACTTAAATTTACCTTAAACAGACTGGAATAATATGGATTCAACAATGTTAGTAAGGGAATTATTCACAGCGTATATTCAGGAACAACAATTGCTTCAGATTGTAAAAAAACCTACCAGGGGACAGAACATACTAGACATTGTTTGTGTTCTCAAATATATTACAGGAACTTCAAGTCAAGTTTTACCACCATTGCAGTGATCATGGGGTTATAAAGGTTAATTTGTTGCTAGATAATTCTGCCAAGCTGAAATCTAAGCCAATGCACAGAAGGTTAATTACAGATTATGTGGAAGTAAAACAGTCACTATGTGAAACTAACTGGGGTGAGGTGTTCAGTGGTAAAACTGCAGACGGATTGCGGACAATTTTGAAAGAGAAATTGAGTGCAAAAAATTAAAAAAATGTTTAATGTTGGGATCTAGGCATACAACATCAGACAGACATATTTCCATAAGAACAAGATATCTGATTAAGATGAGAGACAAAAAATATAAGAAATGGAAGAGAGGTCAAACTACAACTTTGAAAACTGAAATAAACAAGCTGGACAAACAGATTAAGCGTAGTGTGAGACAAGACCAAGAAAAATTTGAAGAATGTTTATATAATGATATTGAGCACAAGAAGAAGCCTTTTTATAGATGCATAAAATGTGGAAGGAGTAAAGACACAGAAATTGATAAACTGTGTGTAGATTCTAAAATGTCTTCTCAGACACAAAAGATTATAGATATATTTACAAAATTTTATGCAAAACAGTTTGGGTCCACAAATGGGGTAGTAATTTGTCCTAGTGACATCCAGATAACCCCAGATACTGGAATCAAATTAGATTATATTAAAAAAAGAAACTACGCAAACTGGATCCAAACAACGTGCAGGGAGGAGATGGAATTAGTAACAATGACATGAGGATACTTCAGCAAGAACTTAGAGTAGCATTATATCTATTATTCACTAGGTCATATATATATATATATATGGTGAGATTCCTTAAGATTGGAGACATGCACTTATTAAACCTGTTTTTAAGGGAAAGGGGAGTAGGACAAACCCAGGGTCATATAGACTCTTAAGTCTACTTTCTTGTTGTGGAAACATAATTGAGAATGTAATATTGGATAAGTTATTGTCAGAACTGAATAGGTTGGGATTCAAAACCATACAATAGCATGCATGTGTTGAAAACAGATCTATTACCACCTGTAACATGATGTTTTATAACAATATAATAATAGCTATGAATGAAAAATTGTGCTGTGATGTAATTTATATAGATTTAACTTCAGCATTTGGCAGGGTCATACACAAAACACTGATCAAGACATTAGTGCAACTAGGTATTGATGTACTCTTGATAAGATGGATAGCTGCATGGCTTACAAATAGGACATGGCAAGTATCATACAGCAACTGGATAGGCAAAATCCTTGGTTACAGTCAGGGTGTCCCACAGGGCTATGTCCTAGGCCCTTACTTGTTTAGATTGTATCTTTCAGACCTAACCTTTTCATCTGAGGTGTTCTACAGTCTACATGCAGGTGACATGAAATTGGGTAAACTGATTACATGTGTTACAGATAAGGCATGTCTGCAAAATAACTTGACTAAACTGACCATTTGGGCACAGGATTATAATATGCTGATAAATACATCAAAAACTAAGCATATGAGATTTGGTATACATAAATTGAAAGGTGAATATTTAATACAGCGCACAGTGATTGAAAATGTAGACTCATTTAAGGACCTGGGTATATGGGTAGATTCAGCTATGAGTTTTTCTAATCATATCAACCAATTGGTTATTGATAGTTGTAGAACTATAGATTGTATAAAATGATTTATAAAGTCTAGGAAATCAAAAATAATGAAATCATTGCTTGTTAGTTACATTAGACCCAAACTTGAGTATGGAATAACAATATGGAAACCGTATAAGAAAACAAGCATGAGTAAACTGGAAAAAGTACAACGGAAATATACCAAAGGTATTCATGGATGTGAAAATTTAAATTATTATGAAGGACTAAAATATCAGAACTTGTACAGTGTCTCTTACAGATATCTAAGAGGAGATCTTATTCAGGTATATAGGGCATTTAGTGCCGGCTACCTCTGGGAATGTTTGGGGTTAACAAAAAGTTCTAGAGAATCATCAGACAACCTATGTAGAAGATTCTATAGGAATAGCCAGTGTAATAACTGGTTCTCTGACAGAGTAGCTGATGCATGGAACAGACTACCAAATTACATGAAAGCAAGGGGTCTATATCACAACTTCAAATGATTAAAAGAGTGGACACTCTTTTTATTGATCCCTAAAAACTGAAAGCAGGGGGAAAAAAAATCACTGCTCTGCAAAAAAAAAAAAGCCCCCAAAAAACAAAACAAAAACAAATCCAAACAGAAAATAAAGTGGGGGGGGTGAAGCATCACTGCTCTGCAAAAAAAAAAAAAAAAAAAAAGCCCCCCCCCCAAAAAAAAACAAAACAAAAACAAATCCAAACAGAAAATAAAGTGGGGGGGGGCTTCACCCCCCATGTGGGGAGCTGTACCCCCACATACCCCCTTACTTAAATATATCAACTCCGAGATTGCACCACAGTGGAGGAAATGGCAAAGTCCAGAAAACGCCCCAGTGATTTTTTTCCCCCTGGGAAAAAAATTGCTGTTCCGTGTGTTCAGCATTCAGTGCTTTCGACTTTTAGGGTTTGATATAAGAGGGTTTGCTCTTGTTATTGTTCAACATCATGATATAGACCCAAAAGCAAGTACTAGTTTAGATACTTTTAAGAACAGCCTGGATACTTATTATGGGAACAAGTGTTTTGGTATATTGGCAAACTAGAAGGGCATTAATACCCATTCTTGAAATATTTGTATGTATGCATGTATATAAAGTAGCAGTTAATTTTAAAACTGTGGCAGGCTTTACAAATGCATTTGAAGTTCATAGGAAAATTTCTATGAATGGTGTAAATAGAAGAAAAAGTTACACTGATAGTTAATTAGAACTTGCAGTGTATCTAACATGTATGGAAACAAACAGTTTAAGCTAGCTAATTGGTCCTTATTTACTGTTATTTTTTCTTTGTACTAGGAAAACGTTGGTTTGGCACCAGGTGGTTTAAATGCTTTCTCTTTAGTAGGGTTGTTAGTGTTTTTCTTTGGTGCTGCTTTTCTGTAAGTGAAGGATTTGTTTGATACTATTGTGTTAAGATATTTGTGCAGCACATAACATCCTGCTCACTTTTTAAGGGTGTTATGGTTTATTGTTTCATTAAAGCCTATTTGATGAAGAATAACTGAGTGATCAGAGTACATGGACATTAGGTGGGATTCACAAATGTAGTCTGCTGTGTCATAGGACTGTTATGCTGTAAAATTGCATACCAGAGCCCTTCAAAATTCACAGAATTACTCTTATTGTAGTAAACATCAGCATACACAACTGCTTCCTTGAAAGGGCGCAGGTGACAAGTAAGTATGCAGATTAAGTCAATCCCTGGGATTCAGGAAGCCAAAATCTCCATGCAGGAACAGTGTAACTGTTCTTGCATGAGTATGGCCGCAGAGCAATCCAGGAAACAGCTGATATGATATTCACGAGCATGTCTAAACTGTTCTTGCATGGCTACAGCTGCAGAATGCTAATTACTTCATTTGCTGGAGAAAACCATGCAAATGAGGTAAATTAGTGAGTCAACAAGCAGCCAGGTATTTGTGCAGGAACAGTGTTATTTCTGCAAATAACAAAACAGAGGCATGACAGCTCTCAAACAAGCATGTATTACAGTGTTTAGGCATGCCGATGGCCAAATATATGGCCATTGGCATGGAAAACCATTTCTTTTTTATAAAAATAAAACTTTCTTTTTGGCTGATTTCGGCCGTTTTAGCATAGGGCAGTGGTGTGCAAACAGGATCATGCTGAAAATAAAAATAAAAATGTAAAAACACAATTTTAAGGGAAATCTGCATTCTGCCATTATAGTCTATGGCATGCAGAATGAAAACAATACCAGGGAACACTGGTTGTCAAGGGGAAATGCTCTGTGTAAGTGCAGTAACGATGGACTAAGGCAGTGGGGTATGCAAATGAGGGGAAATTTACTGAATCACAAAAATATTCTAAGTCCAAAACTGCACCTAATAGTGCAGCACAGTGGAGCCCTAAGGCACAGAGATAAGCTTAGCTAAGCACACCTAAGCAAGGGGGTGTGTCTGAAGCTGTATTGACTTATTTCACTAACTGAGGAGCATGTTCCCGCCCAGGGGAGGGCCATTTCTTACTGTTTACATAAGCTAAATGGGTTTTTGTGCTGTGCACTCAGTCTAAAAAAAAAAAAATACAACTGGAAATAGCAGGACTGTTTACATTTGAGCACAGGGTTTGCGCGGCATGCCTCGGGGCTTAAAAGGGGAGGAAATGGGAGGGGGAAAAATAAAAAAAAAATAAAAAAAAAGGAAACTAGGAGAATTAAAGCAATCAAGTGCAAATAACATAGCTGGCAGGTGGACTGCATCCTAGATAGCCAATCATGCAGGCAGCATCTGCAGCACAAGAGTATAAAGTATGGAAACACCTTACAGTCTGTTTTTTCCCACAAACTGTGCAACATTGGTGTACACATGCAGGGGAATTTTAATTGGAAAAATGTTAGAGGCTGCCATTGCTTTGATCCATCAGTATGTGCTAGAGGCTGAGGACAGAGAAGAGGATAATGTTGACAACCACCACAGACCAAGGAGGAGAAGAAGAGTGTTCAGACCCAGGGTAACTTACCAGGGGCTACATGATCTGGAGATAGTAGAGCGCTACAGGTTGGACAGAAACATACTTCAGCAAATCACTGAGCTGTGCTGGCCTCAACTCAGACCTAGAACCAACAGAGGGGAACCCATCACAGTGGATACCAAGGTATGTGTAACCTTAAGAATTCTAGCTACAGGTACTTTCCATAGACCTACTGGGACCATCATGGGTTCTCACAGGCATCTGCATCAGGGTACTCCACCATTTCCTGGATGCCATGCTATCACATGCCAGTGAGCACATTTACTTCCCCAATACCCATGAGGAGAGGACCAGCAATATGCGTCTCTTCAACCGTGTAGCAGAATACCCGAAGGTACTGGGTGCCATAGACTGCACGCACATCCTCGTCAAAGCAGCACCTGTTGAACAGGGTAGGGTCTACATAAACTGCAAGAGCTTCCCCTCCATCAACTGCCAGGTCATGTGCAATGCTCAGGGCATTATCATGAATGTGTGTGCTGGCAGCGCTGAACGCTATCACGATTCCCACATCTGGCATTCATCACAGCTGTACCAGGCATTTGCCAGTGGAGGCATCCCATATGGCCATCTGGTGGGGGATGCTGGCTATGCACTGGAGCCATGGATGGTGACACCCATCAGAAATGCACACACACCCATACAAGAATGCCATAATGAGGCACACTCACAAACCAGGATCATTATAGAACATGTGTTTGGGATGCTCAAGTCACTGTTCCATTCCCTTGACATATCTGGTGGAGCCTTGCAGTGCTCTCCAGCCACATGTGCACACATGTTCATAGTATGTGCCATGCTACACAATATGATCCTATGGAAACAGTTGCAGCAGAAACAGCACAGGGAAGGGCCACACAGCCCACCACCATTGCCAAGGTGTCCACAGGCACAGAGGGCCTCACAGGAGGAGGCCCCTGAGCCTGCTCCCATAGGCAGATGGAGGCGTGCCCAATATGCTCAGGCCTTGGCAAAGATGCAACACATAGCACACACGCTGACACTGTAGGGACATCAGGGACTGACACCTCTCTCTGACTCTCACACACACACAGTATAATGAATGACACATACATCACATTACCTGTAACGTAACATGTATAGGGAGTGTACTATGTGCATCCAACATAGGCGGCCCTCAAGCACTGTCCTCAAAACGGCTACAAGCACAAGGTAAATCAGTCTTCTTAACAATAAATGAATGGAATAGTATGTTCTGCTAGCATATCTATGGTAATGCTGCATGCATGCAAGGGAATGGGGTGGTCTACTGGGATAGCAGCACACAACTGACAGTTATGTTGGCCACCAGGACATGTCTGGCCAAAACTGGCCTCTACACACTATGCAGTAGTACCCAAGGTGGCAAATCCCACTGCAGTATAGGTGTGGGGACAACTAAGTGGGGGGTCATAGGTCATAGGCATGGATGTCAGGGTTTGGGTCCCATAACCATGCCTCACATCCACACAGCAAGTCAGCTGTATAAAACCACAAATAAGTGTCTGGTAAAGGCACACAAATGGCAGAAATGTTGAATTAAGCCCCTACAGACTCACGCAGTGATAGCACAGCAGGACCCGCAGTTGTAGTAAGACTATGAAGGGTAAGAAGTCTGAAACTCAAATGTATGCCAGTACAATCTGACCTGGGCTCTTTACTGATATGCCTCCAGTCCCCAAGACAGGGCGCAATAGTATGGTAAATAGAATCAAAATGTAAAGCAAATACCAACACAATCTGTGCAAATGTGTACAGTGGACAGGTGCCCCCCCCCATATACCCACACAAATGCAGTAACATATATGTTTGCATGGAAATAGCAGCATAGCACACATTGGCAGGACTGTAGCAATACACATGAAAACATGATGCCTGTCCACAATATGCAGGGGTCAATAAGCTATGTGTATGTGTGGTTAATACTGTCTGGATCTGGCCAGCATATTCTCCTGGCAGTCATCTTGTACTGCTCTAGGTACATTGCTGCCTTTGATAGGGCCATGTGCAGATAACTGCAGTGCTAACTATTTTGCATGTCAGTGACACCCACTGCTCTCTCACTGACATACCTGGAAGTCACAGTGCTATGTGGAATATACTACACATATTAGTGACATCTTGAAGGATGTGCAGCAGAGGTGCCAAGGCTTTTGTGAATATAAGTGCTGTGTGGTACTGTTGCCAGTAGTCATTCTCAATAATCCTTTTTCTTATGTTTGCTTTTACAAATAATGGACATGTCTGCACAGTTGAATGCACTCTGTACCCACACCCATAACTCCCAACCTCTGACAGCAAGATGCCTGGACAAGGGCAGAAAGAAAAGTGGAACAAAGGCACAATGATAGGCATGTGTTGTAAATATCACTCTTACATACCGAGAAAGTTGGTGGGGTGAGGGGTTTGCAGTAGTGGGAATTGTCTGAAGCTTATGTATTCGGAAACAGTAATGTCTGTATTATCTTGTAACATCACACTTCAATTATATGTATCTAACTTGCCATAAAACACAAGTTTACATAGAAAGGATAAAACCTCTAGCCAAATATCTGGATAACCCACCAAAAATATACAGGTCAAAGGTATGCACACACAAGGATATGACAACTCAGGTTAGAAAGATACCGGATAAGCAGGAGATCTCCAGACACTATATCAACAGGTTGCTGGACTGTTTACACAGCTGTGTGTCATTACTGCACTGGCTGTAGTTGCACCTCACAAATGGCCTTCTTGGGCAAGAATTTACATAGCTGCCCTCATAATATTGGTCTATGCATCATAGAGCTACTATTTCTCTGGTAAAGGACTGTGATGATCTGAAGATGTCTAGCACTAGGTAATGACATAATACATTGCAGTTTCAGACTACAGATATGTCAGAAAATGTCTGCTAAACAAAACAAGTACCCTGAGGAAAGTACTGTGTACACCTGAGAGGTATGGCTGTAGCACACAAAACCCTTGACTGGAGTACACCAATCTCTGGAATGGAGTCCCACCCTAACTATAGAAAGTTACACTGGGCATGCTCCTACACTTAGAGAATCACAGGACATGTTGGAACCCACATCGGAATATATGACTATATTGTGTATATATGCCCATATATACAGACAGCTATGTACACCTCGGGTCTATATTAAAAGACTGAAGAGGTGTTTCAGCGAATATCTCTTGGTTGACACATAATGAGTGAATGCACTAAATCGTGAATGCTCAAAACAGCGGTTTCTTTCCCCTGGAAAGAAACCACTAGCACAAACACACACACACACTTTAAAACATAACAACATGGGGGGCTTCACCTCCACACCCTCCACACCCCCAACTAAATATACCAACTCCAAGATTGCACTACAGTGAGGAAAGGGTGAACATATGGGGATGGCCAAGTAATTTATTTCCCAGGAAAAGAAATCTGTTTTGAGCATTCGTGCTTCATTACGTTCGCTCATTAGGTCGACCAAGAGGTGTTCGCTGAAACACCTCTTCAGTCTTTTAATATATACCTGTATACCTCAACTGTCCACACACATGCACACACACACACACACACACACACACACACACACACACACACACACACACACACACACACACACACACACACACACACACACACACATACACACACACACACACACACACACACACACACACACACACACACACACACACACACACACACACACACACACACACACACACATACACACATCAGACAGGATTACCCTCTGTAGGTGTCCCATATGTGATATATATGCATCTGCTGCATGAAATACACACACACATATATGGGCAACAAGCAACAACATATGTCAAGCATGCACACACATAGATGTGGGGAACTGACAGACAGTGATACAGAGAGAGACACAGGGGGACCCAGACAGAGCGAGTCATACACACGGATACCTTGAATGGCATACAGTGATATCCTGCTGTGGACAATGCTATACCAGTTGTAAACAGCCACATGTGCCAGCATAAAAGGTGAGCCCCATTGTGTAATAGTACTGAGGGTGAGTTTATAATATCACATCACCTTCCTTTGTGTGTGTGTGTGTGTGTGTGTGTGTGTGTGTGTGTGTGTGTGTGTGTGTGTGTGTGTGCCCCCGTAGGCCTAATTATTAGGAAACTCTTCCCACTCAGTACACTTCACATTGTCCTACTTCACAAGATCTGCTGCTTTCATTCACCTTAGAAGTACCATTGGACATTGACCACTACTATAAGCTCTGTAGCATGTGCGATAACTGCATAACACTATAGTAGAAATAACTAGATAGGGAGGGGTTCTAAACTTAATACTGGCAAATGCATGTGTGTGACAGTTGTGTATGTGAGAGTGAGGGTGTGTGTGTTTGTTTGTAGGTAAAACAATTTTAGGCCATTCCCACCCACAACACTACCCAGTGCCCCACTTTATCACACCTGCTGTTGTCATTCCACTTATCAGCACGTTTGGCCAGCTGTCAATCCAGTAAGCTCTGTAGCATGTGTGATAACTATGTAACACAATAGTACAAATCACTAGCTAGACAGGAGTTCTAATCTCAGATCTGGCAAATGAGTGTATGTTTGTAAGAAGAAGTATTTTGATAAGTCTCCCACCCACTGCCCGACTTTATCACATCTGCTGATGTCATTCCCCTTATCCGTACATTTGGCCAGTTGTCAGCCCAGTAAGCTCTGTGGCATATGTGATAACTGTGTAACACAATAGTACAAATTACTAGCTAGACAGGGATTCTAATATCTGATCTAGCAAATGAGTGTGTGTGTGTGTGTGTGTGTGTGTGTGTGTGTGTGTGTGTGTGTGTGTGTGTATGTTTGTAGGAAGAACTATTTTGATAAGTTTCCCACCCAGTGGCATACTTTATCAGTCCTGTTAATGTCATTCCCCTTATCAGCACCTTTGGCCAGGTGTCAGCCCAGTAAGCTCTGTAGTGCATGCAATAGCTGCATAACCCTATAGTGCAAATAACTAGATAGGCAGGGGTTCAAACTTCAGATCTGGCAGATGTGTGTGGGTGTATAAGTGTGTGTGTGTAACTGTGTATGTTTGTAGGAAGAAGTATTTTGATAAGTTATCCACCCACTGGCCTACTGTATCAGTCATGCTGATGTCACTCCCCTTATAGGTTCATAGGTATGGTCCTGGAGCCATTACAAGCCTATCCCATAGAAGTGCCCTGCCATTGTACCACCCAACGTTAGTTCCCAGTGATCCCATCAAGTAGAGCCACTGGAGTGATCCCTGGGGTGAACTTTCTATTACCCATCTACTCATCAAGATCTCTCTGGAACAGGGTCATCTAGGTGCTTTGCTTGACATGTATGGGAAGTCTATTCCAGGACATGTGCAGTCTCTGGGTGAGGAACCTGTCCTTCCAGCATGTTGTGTTGATTGTGGTAATGAGGTCGCAGTCCCTGCAGTGTGTAGTGCAGAGAGATTGGGATGTCTTTAGAGGTAGCATTTGTAAATGTGCTGGGTCAGACATGGCTTTGCAAGTTAAGCAGAAATAACCTCTAAGTAGGTGATATGAGACAGAGAATAGCTGGAGTCTTTTGAGTTTGTCTGTGTAGGACATGTGTTTAATGCCTAGGATCCTCATTGTGAGGTACTTCTGTGGCCTCTTCGGCTGTTGCAGGTGTCTAGTAAGGTACGTGCCAAATGGGACATTATACTTGATGATTGGACTAATGAGGGAAGAGTACACAGAGATGATGACCTCCTTCTTCATGGATGCAAAACCCTTGATAATGAGATGTGCCACATAGAAGGATTTCCTGACCACAGTGACAATGTGGTGGTTAAAGGAGAGGTTGCTGTCAACTTGTGTCCACAGATCCCTTATAATGCCTACAGTGTTCAGTAGGCTTCCATTGATGTGGTGCTTAGTGAGAACTGAGATTTTACCAAAGGGGCTGATGATGCATTTTGTGGTGTTAGCTTCAGGCCATGGTTTCCACATCTGTCAGTGGTCTCAGTCAGGCCTTTCTGTAGGATGTCTGCATCACTTGTGGAGTTAATGATGGTTCCCAGCTTGCAGTTGTCTGTCAACTTGGTCAGCCAGTGTTCCTTTGTTTTGGCCTGGACTCCTGAGAAGTATATGCTGAACAGGAGAGTACCCAGGACTGATCCCTGTGGACTCCACTCATGACTGGCTGGCAGTCTGAATTGGAGCTCACTACTTTCACACTGTGTGTTCTATCTGTGAGCCAGTTTGCAAACCCCCAGTGATATAGGGGTTGATGAATAGTTTGGTGTGTTCATCCATAATTCCTGACTGAGGAATGGTATCAAGATATCAAGAGCCTTGGCCAGATTGATTAGGCTGTATGCAGGCTTTCAGTCAAACGCAGCCCTGGTGACTGACTCAAAGACATCAACCAGGCTGAGCAGGCATGATCTCCCTTTCACAAAGCCAAACTGTGTGGGGTCCAGAGTTAGAAGATTACCTATATGTTTGTCAATCAGGTCGGTGATGATGCACTCCATAGCTGTACACATCAGACTAGTCAGGCTACTGGACTGATAATTCCCAGGGTCTGTAGTTTCTACACCTTTATAGAGAGGGATGATTGTAGCAGTGAGCCATTTGGGAGGGACAACGTCTGAGGTGAGGCTGTGACTGTACAGGGCACACAGATGTGGTGCCAGGTATCTTTGTAGTTCATGTGGAACACACCCAGGGATAATTTGGGGTTTCATGTGGTATGTTGTAGGTGTTGACCCTTCTCCTCTTGACAAGCTAGTCTAGTCTTCGCTAGAGAGTGCATATCTTCCAATTTGGTGATATAGGGGTATCTCTCACAAGTCTGAGTGTTGGGAGTTTAGAGCAGAGGGTTGTCTCTGTACATGAGGCAGTTGCAACAGTGCTTCATAATGCCCATGTGCACCAGGTTAATGTGGAAAAGCACAGAGAACTGCACTTTAATCATGCCAGGAGGGGTGATCATAACTACTAAGTACTGCAGCTACTACTGTTGAAGGCTCTCAGGTATGCTAGAATAATTGATAAAAAATCCTGCTGAAGTGCAAAGCTATTAGGCTATTTGAAGTGCAGGAAAGAAAAGAAAGAAAGAACTATCAAGATCTAAGGAAAAACTGAAGGCAGACTGTCTGGCACATGTAACATTTTACCTCAGCTGTGCAGTTATCAGCACCTTTGGCCAATTGTCAGCCCAGTAAGCTCTGTAGCACATGCAATAACTGTATAACACTATAGTAACAATAACTAGATAGGCAGGGGTTCTAATCTCAATACTGACGTGTGTGTGTGTGTGTGCGTGTGTGTGTGTGTGTGTGTGTGTGTGTGTGTGTGTGTGTGTGTGTGTGTGTGTGTGTGTGTTTGTGTGAGAATCATATACTGTGTGTGCTATACAATTTTGAGTTGTGTACCACCCTGTAAACTTTCCATCACCCTACATTACTAGGCCTGCTGATGCTATTCATCTTAGAAGTACCTAGGAACTATGTAGAGTTATGTAAGCTCTGTGGCACATCTTATAACTGCATAACACTATAATATAAATAACTAGATCGATAGGAGCCCTAATCTCACTACTGGCAACTGTTTGTGTGAGTCATATAATGTGTGTGTGGGTGTGTGTTATACCATTTTGACTGTGTAACAATGTGGCAGAAACAACTAGATAGGTAGAGGTTCTAATCTCAATACTGGCAACTGTGTGTATGTGTGTGTATGTGTGTGTGTGTGTTTTTGGGTGAAGATCATATCCTGTTTGGCTGATACCATTTTGACTTGTGTGCCATCCATGCCTGTTTACCACCTCCCAATGGTGTTACTTTATACAGTGTGGCAACAACATCTCCCTCACATGCAGCATGTTAAACCATTGTGCACACCATACCATTCCTCTGTACAGATGTCTATGGAATATCCAGATGTTTGCAAACTATATGTGAGCTGTGTCCCTTACCAATGCCCATGTATGTGATATTGTTGCCAAATCAGCCACAGTGAGTGTAGTGACACACATGCCAGCATCAGGCATCATACCTGACTGAAACATCATGCTGATATGACATCTGCTACACTATCACTTGTCCAGGCTTGTAGGAGCAATACATTAATCCATATCCTATTTCTGGTGGGTTATCTCACTATCCATGAAGGCATTCAGAACATTATGTGTTGTAAAAGGTGGTGTGTTATGTCCCATGCATATAACTTATGTGGGGCATGTCATTTGTATGTAGTAGCACAGTACATTTTATTTTTTATTTTATTTTATTTGCTTTTGTTTAACCAGGATGGTCCATTGGGCCAAGTGAACCCATTTTCAATGGAGTTCTGGGGAGAAAATCTCCGACAAAAAATACATGTTACAGAGATAAACATTACATAGCATACAAGGCATAACAAGTTATAGTTTACAATCTGTAAAATTATAAACAAAAATAGAATAAAAATTAACAAATTCTTTTTTTTTTTGTTATTGAAGGAAGTCAGGATGATAGATGATATTAAGAATTTGATTATGAGTAAAATAGATGAGGTGAGGGTGATAAGAATACAGGAAGTGGAGAATGCTTATGTGGGGTGGGAGCAGGAGCATTCCCATGTGGATGTAAGGTAGGAGTGAAGTGATTTTCTAAAGGTTGGAAGGCTAGTGATGGTGTGAATGGAGGGAGGGAGAGAGTTCCATAGTCGAGCTAGGGAAGAAAAGAGGAGGTTATGTCCTGGGGGGCGAAGGGGCCTGTAGACTTCTATTAGGTTTTGATTAGTAGATCTTAGAAGTCTTTGAGTCTGGTGAATTTTAAAGGTAGTAGATAGGGAGGGACAGAGGGATGGTTAGAAAATGAGTTTGTGTGCATATGTGAGTTGGGTGTAGGAGAGGTAGTTGGGAAGTTCAAGCCAATTTAGTTTATGGAGTGGTGCGCAGTGATGCGTTGAAGCTTTGTTACTAGTGGCGAATTTGGCTATTTTGTTGTAACAGGTAGATAGTTTAGTTGTGATAGATGATTGTAGATTAGTTAAAAGGGGGGCACCATATAGGAGAGAGGGTAAGAGAAATGCGGTAGAGAGAGTGAGTTTGGTTGCTGATGAGAGGAATCATTTGTGTCGATAGAGAAGGCCGAGTTTTTGGTGAGTTTTTTTTAATGTTTATGAGTAGATGGGACTCAAATTTAAGTTTATCATCGATTTGAACTCCTTGTAGTTTGGTTTCAGATACCAGTTCAAGTGGAGTATTATTTTGACTGGTGATGGAGAATAGTTGTCTATCAAATGTGTTGGTTTTAGAGAGGGTAAATATCATTAGTTTTGATTTAGCTGCATTAAGTGCAAGATGATTATCTTTCATCCACTGTTCTGTGGTGGAGAATGCTTCTTGAGTGAGCTTTAGGAGGGTTGGAATGGAAGAGGCTGCACAGATGATTGTAGAATCATCTGCATATTGGATGATTTTAGTATGGGGGATAGAGTGATAGTAATCATTTACGAAGATGTTAAAGAGGAGGGAGCCTAATATGGTGCCTTGTGGGACACCTGTGGGGGTGTTAAGGAAATAGGAGATGGCTTTTTTCCATTTGACAGCTTGTTGCCTGTTTGAGAGATAGCTGGTGAACCAATTAAGAGTTGAAGGTGATAAGTTTAGCTTTGACAATTTAGTAAGTAGTAGGTTATGGGAGATGGTGTAGAATGCCTTGGAGTGATCAAGTAGGATGGTAGACACAGTAAGACCAGAGTCTCTAGCTTTATTTACAGTTTCAAGAAATGAACGAAGGGCTGTCATAGTACTATGATTAGGGTGGAAGCTGTGTTGAGTAGAAGTTAGTAGGTTGTTGTCTAATAAATGGGGAAGGAGTTGCAAATGGATACATTTTTCTAGAATTTTTGAGATAGGAGAGAGGATGGCGATGGGCCTGAAGTTGGTAATGCTAGTATTATTTCCTCCTTTATGAAGGGGAATGATGAAAGCCTTTTTCCATATTTGTGGAACAAGACCTTCTTGGATGGAATGGTTTATTAGGATGCTAATTGGGAGGGCGATGGCATCTGCAGATGTGCTGAGGAAGTGTGAGGGGATGTTATCGGGGCACTGGTGCATGGTTTTAACTTCTGTAGTAGTTTTTTATAGTGGAAGTAGGGATGGGTTTCATTGAGAATGTAGGGGGTTGGAGGTAGTAGGGTGATAGAGTGGAGAAGAGGGGGGTGTAGGAGGAGAACAGGTGGTTGTAGGGGTGGGTGGTTGCACGAGAAGGAAGAGGTAAGTTTGGAAATACAGTCAATGAAAAATGAGTTAAATTCGGTGGCAAGTTCATTGTCTTGTATATTAGGGTTGGGGTTTGGGTTTTCAGTAGTACCAGGTTTTTGGAGTGAGGTTATACCTTTCCAGAATTTTTGTGGGTCAGAATTTGTATTTACCTTGGAGAGAAGAGTAGTAGTTTTGACGGTCTGCCGAAATAAGCTTTTTTACTGTGTTGCAAAGAGTTTTGAATTCATTAAGGTTAGTGGGAGATTTGTGCTTCTGATAGCGTGACCAGGCTTTATCTCTTAACTGCATGGTTGTAAGTGTGCTTTTTGTTAGCCGAGGGGTAGTTTTGTTTTTTATTCTTTTGGTCTTTAACGGAGCATAAATATCTAATAGTTTTAAGAAAGTAGTATTAAAGTGAGTGATTGCACTTTCAAGGGGAAGAGTTTTTAGGGGATTCCAGTTAATTGATTTTAAGGAGTAGGAGAAGCCTTTTGGGTTATATATATTTTTTTTGGTATCTGAAAGTTATGTAATTATGGGAAGCTTGTAAGGGAGAAGGAAAGCATGTAGCAAAGATGGGAAGGTGGTTGCTTAATGAGTCAGGGAGAGTTCTGCTGACAGGGTAGTAGTGGGGGTGGGAGACTAAGATCCAGTCTATAATGCTGCCAGTAGTGAAGTCTTTAGAGAGTCTAGTAGTGGAGTTGATGAGTTGGGAGAAGTTATAAAGGTTGATGTTAATGGAGGAGGTAAGGGATTGAGTGGCGGACCAACTGATGTTGGTATCTCCCATAATGATGGTTTCATTAGATATATTGGTTGAGAACCAGGAGAGGATATCTTCAAGAGTAGAGATGTTGTCTCCTGGGGGGAATGTAGAGTGAGGCTATACATATATTTTTGTACTTATTTAATTGAAATTGGGCTAGTATTAATTCTGCATTGTAAAATTTAGGAATAGTTTTATTGTAGAGAGTAACGCATAGAGAGGATGAGTAGAGTAGGGCTACTCCACCACCTTTTTTTTTGGTTCTGTGTGCCCTAATAATGGAGTAGTTAGGTGGTACAATCTCAACATTCTTTTTATGAGGTTTTAGCCAGGTTTCGGATATGGCTAGGACGTCTGGTTTGTTGTGATGTAGCCAGGCTTGAAGGTTAGGAACTTTGTTAGCTAAACTTTGTGCATTAAGGGATGCTAATTGAATGGATTTAGTGGTAGAGGAGGAGGTGTTTGGGCCTGGGTTGGGGTGAACATCTCCAGATAATAGAAGAGATATTAGAATTTGCTTTAAGTAGTAGGGACTTTTGTTTTTTTTGCATAAGTAATATTAGTTGTTGGAGAAGTTTCTGGGAGGGTCTGGTTTGAAGTTTTGTAAGGTGAGATGAGTTTGTAGAGGAAGCATAGACTGTTTTTGATGGGATAAAGTATAAACAATATAGGAATGGTTGACTAGGAGTGAGGTATGTTGAGAGTGCAGGTTGTGTGGAAGAGTGGGGTGTGAGATAGGGTGTTAGGCTGGGTGAGGAAGTAGATGAAGGTTAGGTTCATGGAGAGAATTAGTTGAGTGGAGATGAGTATATATTTTGGAGACATGTTTTTTTTTTTTTTTTCTAGATGAGGGATGTGTGGTGTGTAGAATGAGGATGATGTATGAATTGTATTGGAGGGAAGTAATGATGGGGAGGGAAAAAGGAAGAGGAAGGGGTGATTAGTAGGAGAGGAAGTGAGTGTGGCTATGAGGGTATAAGTGTAGATGTAGTGGGGGTGGGTGGGAATTGGGGGTAGGATAGGGGAGCAGAGTGAGCCCAGAGGGCGAACGGAGCGGGGAAGAACAGAAAGAAGAACCAGCAGCATAAAAAAGTATCAGCCACTGCAGCAAAGATAGCAAGGTAAGAAGGTATAGTAGATGTGTATATGGGTAAGGATAAATGGATAACAGGAGAGCAAATGAAGGATTTCAAGGTTTAGAAATGGGGTTCTTTTCGGGGATAGAATTACCAGGGTATAGGCAGTGATAATACTGGCTCTAAGAGCTACTTAGACAGTGTCAAAGGAGGGGGCCAGGTAAAATAAAATAAATGCTGCCTTTTGGTTGGCAGGTGCTGCCACCTGGAGGTGAGATAGAAGAAAGCAGGCTGGAAGGGTGAGGAGGACACCTAACCTTTACTGAGGGAGATATCAAGGACGTAGTTAATCTGAATGGGGATTATTTTAAAATGTTCTGCGGTAGGCTGCTGAATCTCTTGCAAGGGAAGTTAATAAGAATACAAGAGTTATTAAGCAGGTATTTACAAGGACAGTAGTTGGTGTAAGGCTACCTACATTCACAGTATTAACTTAGGACAGTCTTCACAGTAAGTCCTTAGTCCAAGATTGACCGTCCGCTCCAGGGAAATGTTAGAGGTAATAGCAGGAGGTAGTCTTTAGGCTTTTGATGTGGGAAGGGCCTTCTGGAGGGAGCTTTCTGGTGGGGAATATTCACAGTATTAACTTAGGACAGTCTTCACAGTAAGTCCTTAGTCCAAGATTGACTGCCTGCTCCAGGGAAATGTTAGAGGTAATAGCAGGAGGTAGTCTTTAGGCTTTTGATGTGGGAAGGGACTTCTGGAGGGAGCTTTCTGGTGAGGAATATTCACAGTATTAACTTAGGACAGTCTTCACAGTAAGTCCTTAGTCCAAGATTGACTGTCCGCTCCAGGGAAATGTTAGAGGTAATAGTAGGAGGTAGTCTTTAGGTTTTGATGTGGGAAGGGACTTCTGGAGGGAGCTTTCTGGTGGGGAATATTCACAGTATTAACTTAGGACAGTATTCACAGTAAATCCTTAGTCCAAGATTCACCTGCCCGCTCCAGGGAAATGTTAGAGGTAATAGCAGGAGGTAGTCTTTAGGCTTTTGATGTGAGAAGGGACTTCTGGAGAGAGCTTTCTGATGGGGAATATTCACAGTATTAACTTAGGACAGTCTTCACAGTAAGTCCTTAGTCCAAGATTGACTGCCCACTCCAGGGAAATGTTAGAGGTAATAGCAGGAGGTAGTCTTTAGGCTTTTGATGTGGGAAGGGACTCCTGGAGGGAGTTTTCTGGTGGGGAATATTCACAGTATTAACTTAGGACAGTCTTCACAGTAAGTCCTTAGTCCAAGATTGACCGTCCGCTCCAGGGAAATGTTAGAGGTAATAGCAGGAGGTAGTCTTCAGGCTTTTGATGTAGGAAGGGACTTCTGGAGGGAGCTTTCTGGTGGGGAATATTCACAGTATTAACTTAGGACAGTCTTCACAGTAAGTCCTTAGTCCAAGATTGACCGTCCGCTCCAGGGAAATGTTAGAGGTAATAGCAGGAGGTAGTCTTTAGGCTTTTGATGTGAGAAGGGACTTCTGGAGGGAGCTTTCTGGTGGGGAATATTCACAGTATTAACTTAGGACAGTCTTCACAGTAAGTCCTTAGTCCAAGATTGACCGTCCGCTCCAGGGAAATGTTAGAGGTAATAGCAGGAGGTAGTCTTCAGGCTTTTGATGTGGGAAGGGACTTCTGGAGGGAGCTTTCTGGTGGGGAATATTCACAGTATTAACTTAGGACAGTCTTCACAGTAAGTCCTTAGTCCAAGATTGACCGTCCGCTCCAGGGAAATGTTAGAGGTAATAGCAGGAGGTAGTCTTTAGGCTTTTGATGTGGGAAGGGACTTCTGGAGGGAGCTTTCTGGTGGGGAATAGTCACAGTATTAACTTAGGACAGTCTTCACAGTAAGTCCTTAGTCCAAGATTGACCGTCCGCTCCAGGGAAATGTTACAGGTAATAGCAGGAGGTAGTCTTTAGGCTTTTGATGTGGGAAGGGACTTCTGGAGGGAGCTTTCTGGTGGGGAATAGTCACAGTATTAACTTAGGACAGTCTTCACAGTAAGTCCTTAGTCCAAGATTGACCGTCCGCTCCAGGGAAATGTTACAGGTAATAGCAGGAGGTAGTCTTTAGGCTTTTGATGTGGGAAGGGACTTCTGGAGGGATCTTTCTGGTGGGGAATCAGGAGGCGATAAATGAGCAGCGCTACCACAGGGACCAGCACAGGGGGTTCCTATCGCTATTTAAATTTACATCAAGGTGGAAATGCAGGTTTACTAATCTGTCTATTGCCAACTGTGTTTGTGTTACTGTGTGCACATCCCCTGTGTCAGTCCTTACTGTGTGTATGCAAAGGATATACCATTTTGTCTCCCTGTTCCACCCAATGAACTCAGGAATACATACCACAAACCTGTCATACACAGTATCATGCATACCCTTATCAAGTGCATCAGGGTTGAGTGCATGGGAAAGAAATAGCAGGGCCAATGACAGGTGAATATGTTGCAGTTAATGTAATGGCTATGCTTGTGAGGGACCTGTTGACAGTACTGTAGTTACCTGTTCTGTATGTATGAGCCTGTGGTACTACACAACACAACACTAAGATGACATGTCTGAAGGCTACCTGTCTGTGACAAGGGTTATGTATGCCAGATCACACTGTCTGACAACATTGTCCCTCACACATTGTTGCATGCATACACACCTGGTACATGTACATATAAAGCTGTATGTTGCCTATGATATGGTCGGTGTATTCCCACTCTGCCATACTCCCTCTTGGGAATGTCTTCAGGGCCACAGCCTACAGACACACAGACACCTGGAACACAAACAGAATACAGCATGTCAGACTAGATTTAGTCAGTAGTACTAACAGCAATAATGCATCCTGGCTAATAAGATACATACACCTGTATGTGTACCCATAACAAATGCAAGCAGACAGCACTGTACATACTATTACTTAGTTACACTGTACTATATTCACCCTGTGCATCAGACCAATATTAGCATGTCCCTGCATTGATGGTATGGATGACAAGGATGTGGCACAGGTATCATCATATGCACAGGGTGTGGTGTGATTTGCCAGAGGCCTAGGCTGGGTCATATGGTTGACATCATGTGTGTGTGTTTGTGGGGTTTTCATTAAATGGGCTGTGCAAGGGTGGTGTGTGTGTGTGTGTGTGTGTGTGTGTGTGTGTGTGTGTGTGTGTGTAGGTGACTTGTCTGATGGTGATGCGTGTGTGTGTGTGTTTGTATGCACACAGTCACGCCATGTGGCCTTCCTACACAGGGGTAGTTTGGACTGCTATGGGCCATACATAATAGGGTGTCCAGTTCACCATCTCTGGCCATGGACATGGGAACTGGTCCTGCCAGAGTTCTCATCGACACCACCAGGGCCAAGTCTGGATGCAGTACTACTCCCGGATGGTGACTGCTGTCTGCTCTGTTGGGACAGGCCAGGACCATGTGCCCATGGCCTGCTGCATCATGGCATGGACAGCACACCCCCTTCAGTAGTGCTGGTGGTACTGTCAGTGCAGGAACGTGATGGCGCAACACCACGTAGACCCTCATCTGATTATGGTCCTACCCTATGTCCATGTGTCTGCTGGCCATCCCCTGCTAAATGTTCAAGCACAGATATTCCATGGTCAGGGAGTGCCAAGGTCTCCCCCCACCATCTCTCCATGACCTCAGTACACTCATGGGTGGCTGAAGTGAGTTCCCAAATGTCTCCACGGACACCAGGGATGTGCTCAACCACGACTCTGCATATATGTCTGGTGTTACATTCATTATGTGCCTGTGCCTCCATGATGGCCTGAAACATGCATCTGGTGACTGCTGCTGTGGCACTTGCAACAGGGGCATGACAGGCTGCAATCCTCCTCCGAGCACCCCTGTCCATCTGCCTGTGTGGGACCTCGCCAACACTCTGGCTATGGCTAGTGTCTTCACCCTCACTTTCCATAGTCACCACACTAGCCTGTTCCATGCCACCACCCACCAACTGTCCATTATCTGTGGCCACTTGTGATGGGTTATGTCTGGGCATTGTGACTGTGTGCGGGGATGGGGTTCACAACAGTGGGTTGCCAACTGATGGCACAGATTCAGCCCCTGACAACCCCACCTGTGCCTCAATAGGAGCATCATCATGGTCAGGGTCTGCAGAGACACTGACATCAGGTTCAGAGCAGGAGGGACTGCGGCCACCATATCCACCTGTGAGGAAAAAACATGTGTAAATTACTGCCTGCACTATAAGGTTTGCTGGTACACACACAAACAAACACGCACAGATACACACACACAAACACATGTAAGGTTCCTCAAAAGCATTACATAGACCTCACATTAGCCAACTGGGGACATTCATGATGCACAGTCAGACAATATCATACACACTCTGGACAGACCCTCAGCATCATGCAGTACAGCCCTTTTCACTTACTGTTAGTGCTAATATACACCTCTGGGATACGTGAGTGGTATTAGCAGGTGATGGGCTTTCACCTAGCACACACTGTACCCATGTGCATCATTGCTGTTCACTGTATAGCACCGTGGCAACTCCTACAGAACATACCTCCTAACTGTACAGAGTCTTGATGAATGTCTAGATGTCTGGCTCATAATTTTATTCTGTTCCCCATAACTCCTGTATTTGTCTGATACATTACTGGGATGACCTGTGGAATGGTGCCACTAATTAATGTCATAATTTGAGGTGCAGACTGCATAACCTGCAGTACATGCATGTTAAAACAAAGGTGGTTATTAAAACAATTTCTCAAGCTTACAGTGGATATAGTAAGCGTACACACCCCTGATAACATGCCAGGATTTTGTGATATATCACATGAGACCTTAGAAATCAGGTCATAATATTTTCCTCATTTCATATGACATACAACCTGTGCAATCCAACTGAAGAACATACACATCAGTTACTGTTAACATATGGTAAATGCAATAGGTACAATAGGCTGGTTGCATGAGTGTGCACACCCTTAAAGTAATACTCTATTAAAGCACTTTTTGATTTAATCATAGCATTCAGTCCTCTTGGGAAGGTGTCTATCAGCATGGCACATCCTGACTTGCCAATGTTTGTACCCTCTCCCTTACAAAACACCTCCAACTATGTCAGATTGCAAGGGTATCTCTTGTGCACTCCCCTCTTTAGGTCACCCTGCATATTTTCTATTGGATGTAGGTGTAGGCTCTGGCTGGGCCAGTGCAGAACATTTCATGTGTTCTGGTGAAGCCATCCCTTTGTTGATTTAGATGTATGGTTTGGGCCATTGTTGTGTGGAAAGGTGGAATTCTTCTTCATCCCCAGCTATGTGGCAGACACCAGAAGGATTGGAGCCACAAGAGTCCGATGTTTGGAACTGTTCATAATCCCCTCCAGCTTGCCTACAGCCTCAGTTCCAGCTTGTGAACAGCAACCCCAAGGCAGGACACTGCCATCACCATGCCTCACCATAGGGGTGGTGATGCGCAGTGGTGTTATTGTGCCATACAAACCTGTCAGAATTGTGGCCAAAGAGTTCAATTTTGGTGCCATATGATCATAACACATTTTCCCACTTGCTTTTTGGAGACCTGATGTATTGCTTTCAGACTTTCTCCAGGCCTGGATATTGTTTGGTGTGAGGAACTGCTGCCATTTTCCTACAGGCAAGACATATGGAGACCATGGAAGATTGTTGTGATATATAGTACACACCCAGTACTTGCTGGAGATTCCTGATACTCATTCACTGTTGCTGTAAGGATCCTGGCAGCCTCCCTGGCCAGTTTTGGTGTTGTATTCTCATAGAATTTGAAGGGATGTCCACTCCTTTGCAATGTCACTGTAGCCCAATATTTTCACCACCTTTTGATGACTGTCTGCACTGTGTTCCATGGTCTATGCAATGCTGTGGAAATGTTTTGCTACTCTTCTCCAGGCTGATGCATCTCAAAAATGTGGTCCCTTATCAGCTTCATCAGGTCTATGTGGACAATGGCTGTTGCTGTAGCAAACAATTGGATATATGTTAGCATAATCCTGGTAGGACAGCTGACCATTATTTGCTGTGAATCAAAGAGTCTCTATAATTGATAGCAGGTGTGTACCCAATAAGATGTAATGCTGTAGTTATATCGAAAGCTGTG
Source organism: Protopterus annectens (assembly GCF_019279795.1). Lineage (NCBI taxonomy): Eukaryota > Metazoa > Chordata > Ceratodontiformes > Protopteridae > Protopterus > Protopterus annectens. The sequence goes on from NC_056731.1 coordinate 1,904,286,321, forward strand.
TCAGCACAGCATTAGCTTCAGCCTGTTCAGACATATGCATCTAGGTTGTTGTACAATTATGTGTCATAATTGTTCTCATAACAGATTTGTTTGCTTTACAATTGAATTGTACAGGTTATAGGTCACATGGCAGGTTGGCAGGATTTTGAAATTGTCTATTGTGCTCTCATTTTTGTATATCACAAATACCTGGCATTCTAGCAGGTGTGTACACCATTTATATGCATTGTAAAACACTAATCCATACAATATGTCCCTAGTTTTTGGCCTTTGTCCCCCCATTTTATTAGTCTTTGTCCAGATGTCCTGGAATTACAGGTTGTGAGGTATTCTACAGATATGTGACATCTCCTGCAAATAGGCTCCTGCAATGACCATCATGATGCAATGCAGTAAGCACCACCACAACTGAACATGCAGATATTGCCCAATGGCTGAGTGTAACAGTTGTGTGCATGGTCACATGCATGACCTTAACATGCCTGGGGTACTGGTGAACCACAACAGGAAAATCCCATACTTACGAGATTCAGGCTGCTGTCCCACCTGCAGACCAGAGGGACCTATGTTGTTGTAGGGGAGAGGTATTGTCAGCAGATTCACATAAAGCATTGATACAAGAGGAATGCTATGTTTCTGCACAGGTACAGTACACACTATGACATTACACAATTTGCTGTCCTTCACCATAAATGCGAACTTGTCTGCATTACTAAACCCCACCCACTAATCCATTTTGCACTGACATATGCATGTAGGGACTCTATAGAAGACAGTTTCACTGCTATCTTATTACATTGATGTGCATTTTCGCCTTACCTACATGCTCCTCACCTGTTGCCTGGGTGCCACCCACCTCCACAACTGGTGTTTCATATGTTTGATGCTATGTGGGGGCTACCCCAAGGTAGGCAAGGAGCTGCTCTGTTGCCGTAAATGGGGCCTGTGTGGCTGGACCCCCACCAGTATGGTCCCTCGCTACAGCAGCAGCCCTTTGGCAGACACGATGTATCAGGTCAGTTGCTCTATGCCTGATCTGATCATGTGTTCATCCATGGTGGCCCAGGATGTTCACTCTGTTGACAAGATCATCCCACAAGGCAGTCTGCTTCTGCAAATTTTGCCGACTACAGCCAACATGAACAGCATAGTGTGTTATCACAGCTTCTGTGATTGCTGCTGTCTTTGCAGCAGTGTATACGGGTTGCCTCTGCATGGCACCTGGAAGACATAAAAAGGGAAGCACATCACAGTACCTCAGATATTGTCCAGAGTTCTTTACAGAGCCAGCACATGAGTAGTGCCTGTCGTTAGCCATCACTTGCAAACACATCATACCCCTGTACCCAGCAGCACTGTATTGACATGTATTGTACTCCTTGTCCTGATGTGTCATGTCCCCCCCAATGAGGGCCAGTACATTGCATAAACCACCAGTCACCATTGACATTTTTGTAGAGAAATGACAGTGGCTGTGTTTCTTGCAGATGGGATGTCAATGCTGTTCAGGCTTTGCTTGCATACAGTGTATAATGGAACTGGAAGCATATGCCTGGTTTCATGTAAGATGCAGACAGGAATGTTATCAGGCCCCATGGGGACTTGCTTTTGTTAAGTTTGATTAGGCAGTTTGCACCTGATCCACAATGATGAGAGGAGGGGTGCGTATGCTGTGCATATCCACCTATAGTGATGGTGAGCTGGGGATGATGCTTACCCTAAATCTATCTGCAGCAGGTGAGCTGTAGCTATGGTATGAGTGTGTGTGTGTGTGTGTGTGTGTGTGTGTGTGTGTGTGTGTGTGTGTGTGTGTGTGGTGTGATTGACCACCATTACAGCGTGGGTTGGGTTGTTGTCTCTAAGGCTGCAGACATATGTGAAAATGTCCTTGTGATTGCCCTTAGTGGATGTGTCCAATTTGTACTCATAGTTAGCCTTACAGTAATCCACCTGTGACTTAATATGCTCACTCAGACAAAGGTTAACATGCTGCCCAGTTGGTGCATGATCCTACTTTGCCCTGTACAGCCAATATAGCATCCCATTATGTGCTTTGTGCATTGCTGCTGTCTAGCAAAAGGGATTACTCTACTTTGGTGGAGATAGGTTTTATAAGTAAGGTATTGCTGAGGCCATGCAGCTATGTGGGTGGTCATATATCTGTTTGTAGTAGGCATGGACACAAGGTCAGAACACAGTTGGCCACCTCTACAATTTCAGAGTGATACTCATGCTTATTCTAGTACCCATGTCTGTGCCAGGGCAATGCCACAACAGTAGCTGTAGAAGCATAACTCTGTTGGATGCACAGAAACTAAGGTTACACATGTGTACAACATGTACAGCTTATTTACCTGATGTTTTGCATTCCATATCAGTTGTTATGAGGCAGCCAGGTACACCTACCCATACATACATATGCACAGGTAATACCTGCTACACATTTCTGTTCTATGTCAGTATGGGACACTAATTACACTCTTGCTGCTCAGTCATTCATGTCAACTTGTTAGAGCAGGGCATCTGGAGGACACTGCACATACATGGTGGGTTATGGGCCACAATTAGTGACACTTTCTTCATATTGCTGTAACACATGTATGTCATTTGATAGTACAGTAGCCTTTGCATTCACAGACATACCCTGGAGGATGTCTAATGCTCATATGGCAGGCAGAGATGAGAAAGGCTAGGAGTGTGGTAGTGAGGGTAGGAACTGTTAATGTTGTGAGTATGACTGATATGGGGACAGAGCTAGTTGATATGATGGACAGAGGAAAGGTGGATATATTGTGTGTACCAGAGACCAGATGGAAGGGGTGTATGGCTGTGTGTATCAGAGTTGGGTACAAATAGTTCTATCATGGTGTGTATGGGAGGAGAACTGGTGTAGGGGTTAACCTGAAGGAACATTATGCCAAGAGTGTTTGTGGAGGTGATGAGTGTTGGGTAGAGTGATGTTTAGGAGGCTGGGAATTGATGGTGCAATGATGACAGTTGTTAGTGCATATTCTCTGGTAATTGTGTGTGTGATGGATGAGACAGATGTACTTTGGAGTGGTTGGATAAAGTGGTGATGAGTGTACCCAAGGGTGAGAGAGTGGTGACTGGAGCAGATTTCAATGGGCATGTTGGTGAAGGGGACAGAGGGGATGCAGAAGTGATGGGAAGGTATGGTGTTAAGCAAAGGAATGCAGAAGGTGAGATGGTGGTGGAGTTTGGAAAAGAGGTTGGACATTGCTGTGGTGAATACGTAGTTTTACAAGACCAAGGGGCATAGGGTGACATACAAGAGTGGAGGAAGATGCACACAGGTGGATTATCTCCTATGCAGGTTTGAAAGGGATTAGAAACTGTAAAGTGTTGACAGGGTAAAGTGTATTTAGGCAGCATTGAATGCTGGTCTTTGGGATGATGTTGGTGATCAAGAAACGGGGGAGGAGTGTGAGGGCAACACCATGGATCAAATGGTGGATACTGAGAAAGGGTGATTGTAAGGTTGAGTTCAGGGAAGTGTTAAGACAAGCAGTGGGTGGCAGTGAAGCGTTAGCAAATACCTGGGTAACTACATCTGAGCTAATAAGGGAGATGAGTAGAACGGGGCTTGGTATGACATCTGCACAGAGGAAGGAGGACAAGGAGACCTGGTGGTGGAATGAGGAAGTACAGGGGAGTATACAGAAAAAAGAGGTTGGCAAAGGAGAAGTGGGATTGTCAGACAGATGAAGAAAGAAGACAGAAGTATAAGGAAGTGGGGTGCATGACAAAGAGAGTGGTGGCAAAAGCTGAGAATGGGGCATCTGAAGGGTTGTATGTAAGGTCGGTTGGACACCAAGGATGGAGAATAGGACCTGCACCAATTAGCTAGAAAGAGGCATGTAGCTAGGAAGGATGTACAGCAAATAAGGCTGATAAAGGATAATGGTGGAAATGTACTCACAAGTGAGGAGCGTGTGTAGAGCAGATGGAAACAGTACTTTGATGGGCTGTTGAATGAAGAGGATGAGAGAAAGAGAGAAGGTTGGATGATGTTGGTATGATGAATTAGGAAGTGCAACAGATTATCACAGAGGAAGTAAGGATAGCTATGAAGAGGATTAAGAATGAAAAGGCTATTGGTCCAGATGACATACCTGTGGAAGCATGGAGGTGTTTAGGAAAAATAGCAGTGGTCTTCTTAACTGAATAGTTTACTGTAATTTTGGAAAGTGAGAGGATGCATGAGGAGGGGATTAAATGTGTTTGGGTACTTATGAGAATAAGGATGGTGTGCAGAGCTGTAGTAACTACAGAGGGATAACATTGATCATTCACAGCATGAGGTAATGGTAAAGGGTAGTGAAAGCTAAGTTAAGAAAGGAGATGAGGATTATTGATCAGCAGTATGGTTTCATGCCAGGAAAGAGCAGTATGGATGTGATGTTTGCTCTGAGAGTGTTGCTGGAGACATACAAAGAAGGTTGGAAGTAGCTGTGTTATGTCTTTGTGGACTTAGAGACAGCATACAATAGGATACCTAGAGAGGAGTTGTGATATTGTATGAGGAGGTCAGGAGTGGCGGAGGAATCCATAACAATGCTACAGGATATGTACAAGGCTAGTGTGACAGCGGTGAGTTCTGCATTGGGAGTGACAGGTGTGTTTAAGGTGGAGGTGGGAGTACATCAGGGATCAGCTATGAGCCCTTTCTTATTTGCAGTGGTGATGGACAGGTTGACAGACATGATCAGACAGCAGTCCCCATAGACTGTGCTGTTTGCAGATGACATTGTGGTCTGTAGTGAGAGTAGGGAACAGGTTGACCCTGGAGAGATGGAGATATGCTCTAGAGAGGGGAGGAATGATGGTCAGCAGGACTAAGACATAATATATGTGTGTGAATGGGAGGGAGGCTAGGGGAATGGTGAGGATGCAGGGAGTACAGTTTGCAAAGGTGGATAGGTGTAAATACATGGGAACTACAGTTCAGAGTAATGGCAAGTGTGGGGGAGAGGTGATGAAGAGAGTACAGGCAGGATGTGGGGGGTGAAGAAGAGTGTCAAGAGTGATTTGTGATATATTAATACCATTAAGAGTGATAGGGAATGTCTATAAGAGGATAGTGAGACCAGCTATGTTATATAGGTTGGAGACACTGGCATTGAAAAAAAGGCATGAGTCAGAGATGGACGTAGCAGAGTTAATGATGTTAAGATTTGCACTTGGTGTGATGAGGGTGGACAGGATTAGGAATATCTATGTTAGGGGGTCAGCCCAGGTTGGACAGCTTGGGGAAAAAGCCAGAAAGTGGCAGGATTATTTTGGTTTGGACATGTGATGAGGAAGTATGCTGAGCATATTTGGGAAAAATGAGGCTGCCAGGTAATAGAAAAGGGGAAGCCCTGAGATAAGGTGTATGTATGTGGTGATAGCAGAAATGCAGGTGGTTGGTGTGACAGAGCAAGATGCAGAGGACTGGAAAACATTGAGATAGATGATCTGCTGTGGTGACCCCTAATGGGAACAGCTAAAAAAAGAGAAGGTGATATTGTAATGTCAGTGTTCACAGGTTTCCAATTATTTGCCAGACATAACACAACTCTTGATGAAATAACTACAAATATGAGGCACACATATAGTCAGTGCGCATAACACTGGACAATTGATTGGTATGAGCTCAGTATATCACATGCAGTTCAACACACACAGCTGCAAAAGTATTTCAGTATGAAAGTAACCTGTTTAGGTCCATCACATTTCTGAGACAAACATGTATATCATATTTGTATTCACACTTAACATATGGATATCTGCAACATCCCAGTAGCTGGCCTAGCAGTGTCACAGTCAGTATTGTTCAACACACACTCCAATAGTGGACATATGTGAGCCATCCTTGCCAGGGGTGACTCAGGGCCCTGAGCTGTGTTCTATGTCATTGCAGACAGACACAGATGCTATGGCCATAGGTTCTGATCAGCAATATGTCAGTACAGCAAGTGCTGATGAGACATATTTGTTGAACTTCCTATTTTCCATGTTTACATACCCCCTGCTACATTCCATTACATGCTTAATTGTTTGACGTACCTGTTGTTTTCTGTTTTGTTGGCATAATCCTTCACTTTCAGTGTGTCTGTCTGTCTGTTTGTCTCTCTCTCTCTCTCTCTCTCTCTGAGACAGATGTAGGGTATACATCTGTTTTGCATAGGCAGCAGCTTTTGTACATAATGCTCATGAACATCTGATGGCCTGTGCACCATTTGGAGTCCTCCACTTGCTAATTGCATGTAGAACAGCTGTGGTATAATTCCTATACCCAATAGCATGGAAGCACACTCCTCTAACTGAGTACTTCATGTGGGTGTTGCCTCTTTTCCTTGCCTGTGAGGAGGACTTCATGGAGGTGTGTGACAAACAGCATCACTGAGGGTTGTTGGAAATACCTTTTACAACAAACACTGTAGAGACAGCCCAACAAATTGGTGGAGAATGTTCCAGACATAGGGACAGAACATAAGTATTGCTGTAATACAGTTGAAGTAATGCTAGTTTGACAAGGTTTGTGTGTATATGGCTGCTATGCGTGATTTTAAGTCCTACAGTGTTATGCGGTTGACATAGCTCTCAACTGTAGGGCTATCCACAGGCTGGCCAGAGTTTGGACTCTTATATTTGGTGTGTTACTCACACATTTTGTGGCCTTGGATATTGAGTAGCATACTCTGAGGATTGCAGTCAGTAAATGGTAACATCCATGTGTGTTTCTGGCTTCATATCCCTCAGAACAGATATGTTACAACAAACCCTGTTAGACCAACAACTTTCTGAGTTTATAACAGCAATATGTCAGTAATGCCCCTGTTTTTGGGCCTCTGCCCCCAAATCCAGATGTCATGCAGTAAGAGGTGAATAGATATGGTATATCATTATATAGTGACTTAATTCCTGATATCATCCCAGTGATGTATCAGACTGCCAGACATGTTATGTGCAGGAGGCCTTATATATGAGGACAAAGCCTGGACATTCTGTGGGACATAAGTGTTGTGTATTTCTGACACATCAGTGGGATGATATGAAGATTTATGTTACTAACAAGTGGGAAGTAATTGGGTTTTGGACTTGAGCTATTCCAGTCAATATATGTTAGAACAGACAGGAGGTGTTACTGCATCAACTGTGTCACCTTATCTACACCAGTATTTGGGATATGTCCCCATTTTCATGGTTTTATCCCCCCATCAGGCTTGGTCCAGATTTGTTGTACTATCGGGTTCTGAGTATACCTCTCAACTGGCCAGATTGTTTCAGACTGTCCAGGTTTATTGCTCATATTTCTGGTGTGTTCCACAGAATCATTATTTTCATTTCTCTGGTAAATCACTTTGATGATGTGAGGATTTCTGTCAGTAAATGATGACATACATTTCAGTTTCAAAACTTACATCCTTCAGAACATGTATGCTGACACAAACCCTGTTACTGTAGCAACATTCTACATTTATAACTGCAGTACTTACATTATGTCCCTAGTCTTGGCCCATTGTCTCCCCATTTGACAGCCTTTGTCCAGAATTCTTACACTAAGAGGTGGAGAGGTATGGTGCTGAGGTATGATTCCACTACATTTTATGAGCATATATGTGTATATATATATATATATATATATATATATATATATATATATATATATATATATATATATCTACACATGTGGGTTCCATAAACTAGATAAAATTTTCACTAATTTGAAATAGTGCATGGAATGCTCACTGCAGCAAAAGTGCATTTAATCGAAAGTGCACTTACGCGAAGTTCAGTACAATGAACGGGTGTTGTACTGAACTTCCATGCAGTATTCACGGACCTTAGGGTTAGGGCACGGGCCATAGTAAGGGGATAGCCCATAGTGTTATCCCCTTACCATGACCCGTGCCCTAACCCTAAGGTCCATGACGACTGCAGCGCAGTGAAGGACATAGCAATTAAAAAACAAGCTATGTCATCCACTATGGTGCGATAGTCACGAACCTTAGGGTTAGGGCATGGGTTAGGGTAAGGGGATAGCTTTACTAACTATCCCCTTACCCTAACCCATGCCCTAACCCTAAGGTTCATGACTATTGCACCATAGTGGAGGACATAGCTTGTTTTTTATGTCCTCCACTGTGCTGCGGTGTTTTCGGTAAAATGCACTTACGCAAAAGTTCACTTTCGTCAAAGTGAACTTTTGCAGAAGTGAGGCTTCCTATTACAAGTTCGAAGTAGTGTACTTTTGTTCTTGTAGTAGGAATCCTTATATATATATATATATATATATATATATATATATATATATATATATATAAAATTCCTTTTTAAAGATCTATATATATAGTTATACATAAAAAAAAAAATATATATATATATATATATATATATATATATATATACACACATATATTCTATATGTATTTTTTTATATGTATATCTTGATATATCTGTTGTATATACTTTTCATATTTATCTATCACCATAAACTGCTATATGTGTATACATTTTATATACTAAACATGACTGATTCCACAGTGTTTGTTCCCTATTATTCTATACCTGTACTGAATAATATATTTGAAAAAGCAGCACTCATTGCTACAGCTCAGATGGTATAGTAGTGCATTTTTCTGACTATGGTGTATAGAGTTCTGGGTTTGAGACTTGGTAGGGCTGATTATTTTGTTGCTGGGCAGAACAGTGACTGATGGATACAGAGGGATTAAGGCACTTTTAAGCAGTTGTAAGTAAGTTTGTGCGATGCTAACTGATGCCAACACACGGTTAACCATACAGGTGCTTAACCTGTGTTGGCATCGCTTAGCATCGCACAAACCCGCTTACTCCCACTTACCCCATACTAATTTCTTTAAAAGAAAAGAAAAAGGGATGATAGGAAAGTGGTGAAAAAAGGGGCATGCAGAGGGAAAAACAATATGAAAGATAGGGATGTGCAGGATGGTTGTAGGCATGGTCCATAGCTGTCCATTTCTTCAACAGCAACAGCTGTGAATGTCTACAGAATTTGGAGGTGAATTTTGGCACTCAAACCCCTGAGAGATGGGTGAGGACAACAGTAATGTGTTGTCAAGCCAATTGGACCAGACTACATATCCAGTGGACAGCTATGTATGGGACATAATTTTTTTTTTTGGGAACAGATGCTCATTTTTTTTAAGGTGAGAGTGGGATGTTGGAAAAGGATAGTAGGTATATTTGGGGAGGTAAGTTGGGTAGGAAGATGGACAAGACAGACAAGAAAGCAGACAGGGTATATGACATGTGGGGGGTAAACACCTTGGACAGGAAGTGTGGTTGGGAATCAAACGTCCGTGAGCCCCCAAATAGATACAGTTGGACTGAGGTCCCCAGACATGGGCAGTCACCACTACATCTTCATGGCCCCAAAGGTGGCTGTGCTGAGGGCTGAACAGGAGGGCAGGTTGACCATCAGGATGCACCACATGGCCCTCAAACTAGTGTAGCTGATCTCCAAACTCCTGTCAGAGCTTGCTCTGCACCTGACCCCGGACCTGCCTATGGGTGACAGTTTTCTGTTTGCACCCACTCCCAGGGGCCCCATCCCCTGAGCCAGTTCCACCCAAAGGTGGTGCAGGACCAGTTGATGAGGAAGTCCCAGGTTGGGTCCCCGACCGGCTGGGGCCTAGTGCCACGGCCAGATTAGGCAGGACAGGTGGATCCACTGGGATCGGCCTTCCCAGATGTGCTATGGTATTGAGGTTTTACAACATATGTTGGCTAGTCAAGGACAACACATTCCGGGGAGCGGAGCCAAGATTGCCAACTGATAGCAGCAGTTTTTCAGAGCTCCATGAAACTGATATAAAAAACAAGAAATAACTTATTTTATTTTAGCAAAAATACTTAGAATAGCTAGATGAAAGTATAAACTATATTATTAGTAATGTTGGTGAACTTAGGAAAGTTTTTTCCTGTCAAATGATAAAGGATAATATATCATTTGTGGAGTTGAGCACTTTGAAGACTTCTCATTCTGACATGGCTTTAAAAAAAAGAAATGCAGCTTGTGACATCTGCTCTACAAGAACTCTCACTAAAAATGGATTTACAAAACCTCAAGGAAAATTGTCAGAAACAAACAGATTCACTCAAGGAACTTATACACAGTGGCGGCTGGTGACTTCAAATCAAAGGGGGGGCTGCAGGAGCCAGCTGAATGGGTGGGGTCAAGGAGAAGGGGTGTGGCCAACCAGAAAGGGGAGGGGCTATGCTCAAAACCACAAAAACTAACTTTAATTAAATACACTGCCCTGGGTGGCAAACCATCATTATGAGAGTCCAATCAAGACAAAAATAAGTGTAGAAGAATAAAAAGATTTCAATGCATTGGCTGCATGACAGCTTACTTAATATCTAGATGGAAACAAAAGGTTGTGAGGCATGAAAAAATAAATTACTTTTTAAATACATTACTGGAATGCCAGTCAAAATCAAGTACAAGCAAAACCAGAAGCACTCACTGCAGTTCTAATTATAATTTATATTCAGCTTTATTAAAGTGCCAAGTAATATGCTGAAAGTAGAAATCTCTGTGATGCCCCCACTTGTAAAAATGTTTCTTATCCAAAAAAGACCTGCTGCCTGACAACTATCTACTTGTTTCATGGGGAAAACATGTAAGTAAAAAATGAAAAGCAAACAAGAAACAAGCTCAAGATACATTGCTTAAAGGATTACTGTACAGGTTATGGACCACACATGATTGGCATTCTGTTTAGTTTACGGGTAAAGTCTGTAGAGATGACTGGAAGTCTCCAACAAGTGTAATGAGCTTTTTAAAATAATGGAATCCTGTCCTATAATACCCAAGGCTTATACATTATCTAGTCAAGTATTCTCTGCATGGCAACAACAGAAAGGCTTTCAATGTTGGCAATTCTTTAACAGTATGCTTATTAAAGCTTACTTGGGAGGGTGGCCTAATGGTTAAGGTGTTTGCCTTACAAACACAAAGTGCAGGGTTTGAGTCTCACAAGGGATAATTGGCTAGGCTTAAAATGGCTCGCAAGGGCAGTTAGCTTAGTACTAATCTATGAACCTATGAACCTATTATGATCTCAGACAAGCTTACATTATGGTCATTAAAGCATTGCTACTTAAACACAGAGCAACAGGCACTTTGAGTAATAAGCATAAATCAACAGTACAAAAATATGACAGAAACCAGACCTTTCTGCAAAATCAAGGACAGATGAAAAGCCACTGTAGTACTTGTCTCTACCTTGGATGGGGGGGGGGGAGAGACACACTGCATAACTACTCCTTGCCTTGCTTGGACACATCCAGAGTCAGTACATGGTGGAGTGGGGTGCAACAAGTATGTCACAATTTGAAATGTCTCTGGCTGACTGTGATGGCCCTGACACATGTGTCATACCTCTCAACCTCAGAGCAAGAAATCTGGACAAGCCATACACAAAAGTGGGACAAATGCCCACAAATAAGGACAATTTTTAAATATTGCTCTAATAAACTTAGAAAGATAATATAATAGGTCTTGCATTAGTATGCCTTTTCTGAAGGGTATAAAATCTGAAACTCAAATGTCTGCCATTATTTTCTAACTTCAGTCTTTAGTGATTTGTCACTAATTTGCCAAAAAACACAATTTTATGAAAAATGGACCAAATGTGATGCAAAAATATAAAATAGCCACACAATACAGCTGGGAACCTGTCAAAGAAGGGACACTAATATTAGTACTGCTAACTTGAGCAGCTGACAAAATAAAATAATCTACATGCATTTCAAGTAATCTATAACTTTGATTATTACAGTTATTTCTTAATTGTAAACCCTCCTTGTTTTCTTCCAAAATTGCTATTTTGCGGAGGGATTATTAGAGGGAAGAGCAACATTTTAAGCCAAAATTGGAGACAGTTGAGGGGTTGGCTATGCCTAATTCTATAAAGCAATTTATTTGCATGTACCTCTCAACCTGTTAATGCAGTAAATCTGAACAAGGCCAAATATACTGGGGGAACATATAAACAGTACTAAAAATTGCTCTTGTATAAATTGAGACAGTTGATAGAATAACAGTTCTTACTTTAGCATGCATTTTCTGAAGGTTATGAAGTCTGAAACTCAGTGTATCATTATTTAGTGACTTAATTTCTAAATGATTTGCCAGAAAACTACAAATTTTATGAAGAACAAACCAAAAATAAGAAGCAAAAATCTATTTATTCTTTGAAAATCTGGACAGTTGGGAGGTATAGTTCAGCTGGGCCTGTCTGAGTTTGCTGCCCTTCCCCCCTGACAAAATCACGGTTGAATGGAGCCTCTGCAGCCATTCCTATGAACCATTACTTGTCTATTTCACTCCATTTACCATAAACACTAATGTGCATACTGCTTTACTTGTATGATGAGTTGGACTTCATTTGAAAGTTTTATTTTGTATTTTACAGCACAAACACTAAGTCATCCACTAAACAAAGCAATGCAGTCTCACAATGAAAACTTAGCATTAAAACTTCTCTGCTCTTGAAACTCACATTCATTGAAACAGCATTGAAACCCACATTCAAAGAAAATACATTTTGCCAGTGGCAGATAAAGATTAATTTTGGGCTGTTTTCAAATCATAGGCCCCTTGCATATGAAACATACATGTGCTCTTTGATACACCTTCCTCATTGTACTAAATTATATTCCTTGTACAATATATTACAGTTGTTAGAGGGCGTTTTAAATTTGTTTTGAACATTTTTCCAGTAAACAATGAAACAAAATGCATGCACCCATAATGACAAAACTGCCCAGTTCAGAACATTTATCATAAAAGTCTACACAGACTTCCGCAGTCCACCATTATCAGTAAATATGCACAATTCTACAGTCCACCATTATCAGTAAATATGCAAAATTCTACAGTCCATTATCAGTAAATATGCACTATCTCTGAAGAAGTAAATGTCATCTAAATAATTCCACATTAAAGAAATCTGTAACTAATGAAGAGGTTGCTGCTAGCAAACATCTTTATATTTCATGGTTTCATCGAAAAATAAAGTGCCTGTTGCCCCTCAGGAATAAATTGCCTATATTACATTAAAAAATGATAAGCTAGTAATATTGCAAGAGGAAATGGATGGCAAACTGATAACGAACTCATAGTTAGTATCTTCACCAAGGAGAACATTCTCAGTACAGCAGCATCCACCCCTTGTGGGAGTAGAACCCAAAGTCTTCTGCATCAAAGACAAGTACACAACTTGTTGTGCTATTAACAAGGCAAACCAACTTTAGTTAAGCAGCACTAAAACTTCTGTTCTCCTGCAGCACTCAGCTCTTTGTAAAATCTACTCAATACTCAACTTTGCAGCACAAGAAAACTGGAAAAAGCCAAAATGTATTGGGGGGGGGGGTCAAAAGCCCAAAAACCAGGGATACAAACATTGCTTGTATAATCTTGGAAAGTTGCTAGAACCATACATTTTACTGCCACGCTCCCTGTGCAAAACAGAACAACATACCACTACGCCAAATCAGCTGCTTTGTAAAAGAGGAAGACTGAAACTTAAATTGCTATCATTTAGTGAATTCATTTCTCACCATAGCTGTCAACCTCTTAGTACGAAACACCTGGACAAACCCAGTAATGAGGGAATACAGCCCTCAAACATTCAGTGAATTCAGTTCTTGCCATAGCTGTCAACCTTAGCACAAAAGACCTGGACAAAGCCAATAATGAGGGAATGCAGTCCCAAAAATAGGGACAAATTTCAAATATGCATCTTATAAACTTAGAAAATTGCTAGAATAAAAGGTTGTGTTACGGTTGTGTTACTATGTATTTTCTGAAGAACATGAAGTCTGAAATTCAAATGCCTGTCAATTTTACTGCTGACAGAATAAAAATAATTTTCAGCAGAGACCCAGGAGAAATACTGCAGACACGTCTTTGTAAAATGACAGGGCACCAGAGCAAATCCACACAAACACAGGGAGGAGATGCAGACTCCACACAGAAGGCACCCTAGCCAAGAATCAAACCAGAAAACCTACAGCTGTGAGGCAATAATACTACCACTGCACCATCAAATATGCAAGGACTTAAACATTCAGAAACCTGAAGTCTGAAATTCAAATGCCTGTCAATTTTATTTAACATTTGTTAATCAGGACAGTCTGACTTGGAACAAAAAAAAATTCAGCAGAGGCCCAGGAAGAAATAATGCAGACATGTCTTTGTAACATGGGAGGACACAAAAGCAAACCCACACAAACACAGGGAGAAGATAAAGACCCCACAAAGAAGGCACCCCAGCCAAGAAGCAAACTTGAGAACCTGCAGCTGTGAGGCAACAATGCTACAACTGCCCCATCAAATATCAAGCATTACAACATTTACAAACCACAGATATTATGAGGAACAGATCAGATCAAACATGAGGCAAAAATCTGCAGTTTTTTTTTCACAAATGGTGGTGGGTAGGGAATTAAGGTCTTTAAAACCTGCATACAAGGTACAGGATTCAAGCCTGAGGTATTCCCTACCACACACACAAACACCTGTAGTAGCAAACCACAAAAACTAAATATACTGCATTGGGTGCCAAACAGTTGTCATGAGAGTCCAATCAAGACAAAATGAAGTGTAGAAGAATACAAATATTTCAATGCATTGGCTGCATGACAGCTTAATATCTAGACAGAAACAAAAAAGGTTGTGAGGCATGAAGAAATAAATTACTTTTTTTTAAATACATTAATGGAATGCCAGTCAAAATCAAGTATAAGAAAAACAAGCAGCACTCAACTCAAACCACTTTTTGCACTGCAGTTCTAATTATAATTTATATTCAGCTTTATTAAAGTAACAAGTAACATGCTGAAAGTAGAAATCTCTGATGCCTCCACTTGTAAAAATGTTCCTTATCCAAAAAAAGACCTGCTGCCTGACAACTACTTGTTTCATGGGGAAAACATGATCAAAGTAAAAAATGAAAAGCAAACAAGAAATAAGCTCAAGATACATTGCTTAAAAGGATTACTGTACAGGTTATAGACCACACGATTGGCATTCGGTTTATGGTTAAAGCCTGCAGAGATGACTGTAAGTCTCCAAGTGTAATGAGACTCTTAAAATAATGTAATTCTGTCCTTTATTACAAATACTGGCATACGCATTTCAATACCCAAGGCTTATACATTATCTAGTTAAGTATTCTCTACATGGCAACAGAAAGGCTTTGAATGTTGGCAATTCTTTAACAGTATGCTTATTAAAGCTTACTTGCATCTTGCAATCTCAGCCAAGCTTACCTGATGGTCATTAAAGTATTGCTACTTAAACACAGAGCAACATGCACTTTGAGTAATAAGCATAAATCAACAGTACAAAAAATATGACAGAAACCAGACCATTCTGCAAAAATCAAGGACAGATGAAAAGCCACTCTAGTACTTGTGTCTACCTTGGATGGGTGGGATTCTCTGCACATTTACACTGCATAACTACTCCTTGCCTTGCTTCGACACATCCAGGGTCATTACATGAGGGAGTGGGGTGTAACAAGTATGTCACAGTTTGAAATGTCTCTGGCTGACTTGTGATGGCCCTGACACATTTGTCATACCTCTCAACCTCAGAGCAAGAAATCTGGACAAAGCCATACAAAGAAATGGGACGAAGGCCCAAAAATAAGGACAATTTTTAAAATATCACTCTTATAACCTTAGAAAGCTAATAGAGGTCTTGCATTAGTATGAATTTTCTGAATGGCATGAAATCTGAAACTCAAATGTCTGTCATTATTTTCTAACTTCAGTCTTTAATTATTTGTCACTAATTTGCCAAAAAAACACAATTTTATGAAAAATGGACCAAAAATGTGATGTAAAAATATAAAATAGCAACACAATACAGCTGGGAACCTGTCAAAGAAGGGACACTTTAATATTAGTACTGCTAACTTGAGCAGCTGACAAAATAAAATAATCTACATGCATTTCTGAAATAAAAGTAATCTGATTATTACAGTTATTTCTTAATTATAAACCCTCCATGTTTTCTTCCAAAATTGCTATTTTGCAGAGGGATCATTAGGGGAAGAGCAACATTTTGAGTCAAAATCAGGGACAGTTCAGAGGTTTGGCTATGCCTAATTCTATAAAGCAATTTATTTGCATGTACCTCTCAACCTGTTAATGCAATAAATCTGGACAAGGCCAGATATATTGGGGGAACATATAAACAGTACTAAAAATTGCTCTTTTATAAACTGGGACATAAATCTGGACAAGGCCAAATATATTGGGGGGAACATATAAACAGTACTAAAAATGCTCTTCTATAAACTGGGACAGTTGATAGAACAGGTCTTACTTTAGCATGCATTTTTCTTTTTTTTTTTTTTTTTTTTTTTTTTTGCAGTTTTCTTTTTCAAAACAGGTTTATTGTTTTAACATATAAGAGAAATATCATAACAATTTTATACAAGTAATTAAAAATAGGTATTATTATAATATTCAACAAAACAACTAAAGTATTTACAAAGACATCCACTACAATCAGATCAATTAATTAAACTAAAATACCATGCTATTGAAATTAAAATTTTTTTAACAAATTTTGTAAATTATCCCATACAATAAAATAAGATGTTTTTCTGTTTGTTCTAGTCCTAATTGTGTTTATTTCCATATGGCACACTATATTCATAACATTTTTAAATTCATTGAACGAAGGAGGTGTATCTGAAATCCAATTTCTAGTTATTATTTTCCTAGCCACTGCTAGAATAGACCATAACAAGGGAAGCTTAACCTTTTAACACTTTGAGGTACAGGTGTGTTGAATAATATAAGAGATTTAGAAATAATGAAATTATCTGTAAAAGAGCCTGCAAAAATTCATTAATTGACTTCCAGTATTCTTTCAATTTTATACAGTCATAAAACATATGAGCCCAGTCAGCATTAATTTCTACATTACATCTCTTACATAGATTATCTTTATTATTTATTTTATTCATCATCAAAGGTGTATAAAAGATCTATGTAAAAATTTCCATGTATAAAGTCTCCAGACAATGGAAGACGTAGTTCTATAAGCAGATTCCAATATATATTGTTTATCTTGTTGATTTGGTGGGTCCCCATTAATAGAAGTGAAATAATTCCAGTATGAATCTACACTGTAAAAGTTTCTTGTCTGATAACTTTATGTATGTATGAAAGTTTACCTTTATCAGAAACTTTATGTTGTAAATTTAATATCAAGTAATCAATCAGTGTTGGAATAGATTCTTTAACAGTTATAGACATTAAATCTATTTTATTAATGAGATGTTGTCTAAAGGTCTGAACCTCTAACCAGCAAGTTTCTCTTAGATCAAATTCTTGTTTTAAGAAATCTAGATTTTTAACTTTATTATCAGATATCAACTGATACCAGTACTTTAGATCATTATCTATAGCTAAATGAGTTCCTTCAGAAGTAGATGACAAAAGCATACCCTGAGTATACATTATAGGAAATACAATAAAATTCCATTCCCTATACTTAGAGTGCATGAATATAAAGTTACGATAACTAATAATAATATTTAATGGGTAACAAACCATATGTTTAGGTGTAATAGGTGAAGTACAAAATTCCTTTAGTAACCATAACATGGAGTTATTTACAATCATATTTTTATGTGTTAAGGAGATTTTCATGAAGTGTATACTAATTAGCTCCCAATAATCTTTCCATTTTGTGACATATGACTGATCTATTAATAAAGTAATAACTTTTACAATAGAAGAGATAGTATATAAATTAAAGTCTGGAAAAGAAATACCCCTTGAGACTAGCTATTAGTATGTTTCTTTAATGCAATCCTAGGTCTATTAGGTGCCCATAAGAAATTTAACATTAGTGTGTTCAGTTTCTTGATAATTATTTTTGTAGGTGGAAGTATTATTGATTGTATTAAGTATAAAATCTTGGGGAATATTATCATTTTAATAATTGTAAGTCTCTCCTCCATAGAAAAAACATATTATTCCAGGTATTAAAAAGATTTTGTATATTAAGAAAACAGGTATTATAATTATTATATATAATAGATTTAATATCTTTAGATAGTATTATACCTAAATAAGTTATCTGACCTGAATTGGGTACATATTTAGTAAAATCACTAATGAGAATATTTTTTCGTGTATATATAGGTGGTATTTTAGTTTTTTCTTCATTGAATATTAAACCAGAAATACTTTTAAAATTCATCATGTTATCAAATAGAGACTGTATAGAAGAATTAGATCCTGCTGATGTAATTAGAACATCATCTGCAAAAGTTGAATTTTGGATGTTGTATTTTCATCTATTTCAAAACCCTCTATGTCAGTACTGTTTCTGATCAAATTAGCCCAAGGCTCCATTACTAAAGTGAATAATAGTGGAGAAAGTGGACATCCTTGTTTTGTACCTTTAAGAATGGGTATATTTTGTGAAACATATGTTCCTACCTTAATATAAGCCAACGTTCCTTTGTATAAATGTTCAATTAGATTTACAAATGCATCCGAGAAGTTTGTGCACTTCATTAAGGTAAACAGATAGTCCCAACTTACTGAATCAAATGCTGAACTTATATCAAGACTAATAAGTGTTAAATCTTTCTTTTTCCTATTTGCAAAATCTATTAATGTTAAAGTTCTTCTTATATTATCAAAAGTATTTCTATTTACAATGAAGCCTGTCTGATCTATATCTATAATGCCGGGAATGATTGTCTTCAATCTATCAGCAAAGATATTCATAAACATTTTATAATCAACATTAAGTAATGAGATGGGCCGATATGAAGAACATCTAGTTGGATCTTTATTAGGTTTTAAAATTGGCGAAATAAATGTATATTGCCAAGATGGGGGGGTTATTAACTCAGTTTGGGCCAAAATAAATGTATGTATGAATATGTATTTTTAGAAAGGATTTTATATATCTCTGGTATAATACCATCATTACCCGGTGCTTTGTTTGATTTAAGCTTATTTATTTGTGTAATAACTTCTGTATATGAAATACTCTTGTCCAATAGTTTAATCTGTTGTTTATTAAGCTTTTTATTTATATTTGTGGTTATAAACTCCTTTATTTTATCTTTAGGTTCCATGTTAATATTATTATGGTTAATTTTGTGAAAGTGATTTCTAAATTCATCTAGTATTTCTGGTATACTAGAAACATTCTTCTTTTTCCTTAGAGAAAATATTTCTTTGATATGGTTTTGTTTATTCAACCTTTTGTTTTATTTTTAAGTCTATGTAAGTATTTGGGGCTTATTGAATAAGACAAAACTTGTATTCATCTAAAGTTATTTTAACTTTATGAGTTAAAATTTCTTTGTATTTCTCATTTAGTTTGTTTATTTCTTCAATAACTTTCTTGTCCATAATATTTTCTTTATTATTATGTTTATAAGAGTCTAATTTACTTTGAATATCTAACAATTCCTTATCCCAAGATTTCCTTTTATTATTATACCATCTGATACTTTGTCCATATAGATATGATTTTAAGGCATCCCAAACATAAACAATGGAGACTCCAGGAGTGTTATTTATGTCTAAAACATGTTTTACTTCTGAAAGTATATATTCTTTATAGTCTTTTAGTTGAGTTAAGTATGCTGGTATCCTTTTGATCTGAACATTATGAGTATTTTTTATCATGAATTCAAAAAATTGAATTATGATCAGATATAGGACATGAAATGATTTTGGAATTAATTAAATCTGTTACCATCTGGTTAGAAATAAAGACCCTATCTATTTTTGAATAAGTTTTGTATCTGTTAGAAAAAAAGGTGTATGGTAATGATTTTGAATCTATCTGATTATTAATATCATTCAAATGATAAGAATTAGCAAAATCCTTTAAATGTTTTGCATTAGATGTAATTCTTCTCTTTCTTATAGTGGTAGTATCACTTTCATGTAGTATACAATTAAAGTCACCAGCTAAAATAATATCTGCTATAGAGAATGATATGATCTTATCAATATGATGTTTCACTGTATTAATACCAATTCCAGGTATCCAATATACATTAATTAAAGTGTAAGTCTTCCCATTAATTTGTATTGTAACCATACAAAACATTCCTTTGTCATCCTGATAAGGCTTAATGGTTTTAGGAATGGGCATACTTTTATTCCATAAAATAGCCACTCCTCTTTTTTTCTGAGTGTGCTCTGAACTAACCAATACTGTATATTTGTTTGTGGCTAGTTTATCAATATCTTTTTTCAAGAGATGGGTTTCTTGTAGGAAGACTAAGTTGGCCTTATGTAAATTAATGTATCTTATTAGGCTTGCCCTTTTACATGGATTATTCAATCCATTAATGTTTAAAGAAATTCCTTTTAAAGATGCCATTTGGCATTTTAAAACTTAAGAATCTTATGATCAAAATAACAAATAACAAGATAAGTAATGTTACATCTCCTCCTTTAGGTGTACCTTTAAATATAGCTGTATTTATTGAATCTCTTATGGGATTTCGTATAGGATTCAATTTTGTTTGTAGTGACAATGAATGTACAAAATATATTGTGGATGTCAAAACTATATACAAATAACAATGAACAAGTGAAAATAATGTAAGGATTAAACCTTGCATCCAGCCTGGAGTTGTAAACTCCAACTTAGAGTAGTATTTACCACTCAAGTTAACTCCCTACCCTAAGCAGCAGTACGTCAGCTACCACCTTATCAATTTAATACTAGTTATATTTAACTGAAGTTAACAGTTTTCAATTCAATTATCTAGCAAGACAAGACTACACATTTGGTAAAACAGCATCATATAAACTAAAATAAACCTTTTTTTTTTTTTTTTTTAAACTGTTCATACTACTATATACATCCATGTAATATAAAACACTTGTATACAAATAGCATTCAAATAATCTTGATGTTAGAAATCAAGAGGAGAGAAAAATAAGTTCTAACATTCATTTAAATCAAAAACTTTGGCTAATATGATTCAGACATTACATATATTAGGATGCATCTATTTTCTGTCATGTAAATACAGTTAACAGCTTCCAAAAACCTTGAATTGCTTGTATATGAGCATTTACTCAAACTCATTATTGCCAATAGAATAAAATATTGTATTCATAGAAATTGTTATAAATCATACTTCATAGTTAAGCAGATTCTCAGAAACATTTATATACATATCTACATACACACACACACACACACACACATATGTATATATATATATATATATATATATATATATATATATATATACATACATACACACATACACACACATATACACATATATATATATATATATATATATATATATATATATATATATATATATATATATACACATGCATACACACACACACACACACACACACACACACACACACACATACACACACACACACACACACACACACACACACACACACACACACACACACACACACACACACACACACACACACACACACACACACATACACACACACACACACACACACATACATATATATATATATATATATATATATCTGATCTCACTGAGTTGTATCTTTACTGAGCACCATCTTACATTGCTGTCCTTCAATAAATCTGTCTGCTTTATACAAAATAATGCACAGCAAACACATTTTAGTAACCAGATTTTACAAACATGCTATACTACTGCTTTAAAATATATCACATGACAATTTCTTCCAGTATAGAGTTATAAAATTATTTATGCTTGTCAATCAGATGAATTAAATGAGTTATAGTAATGTATATGTTTGGGACATAGGTTTTAACACATATTATTAATCTGCTATTCCTGTATCTGTGATGTGTCAGTGTGATATCTAGGTCAAAGGTGAGACCAGCTGCTTTCAGCTTCTCTGTGAGAATTCTGAGAGTTGAAGCTTTTGAAGTAGCTCATGGACACTGTGCATGAGACAGCCCACATCCCAGATTGTCTCTCTTAACATTTTGGCGGGAAACTTATTAAAAACTAGTGACAAACATTCATTTAGCAGTGTAAATGCATCTAAACATGACAAAACCTTCACAATGCATTCTACAGGTTATTACAGACTCTATGTAAGTGAAATCAAGCCCAAAATTATTAATAAGTAACAAAACTCAACATTTTTGTCCCAACTCAACTCCTATGCGAATCTTATTATTTACTGTGTCTACAGTCCACCATTATCAGTAAATATGCACAATCTCTGAAGTAGTAAAAAAGTCATCTAAATAATTCCACGTTAAATAAATCTGTAATGAAGAGGTTGGTGCTAGCAATCACCTTTATATTTCATGGTTTCATAGAACAATAAAGTGTCTGATGCCCCGTGGAATAAATTGCCTAAATTACATTAAAAATAAGCTAGTAATATTGCAATAGGAAATGGATGGCAAACTGATAACAGGCTCATAATTAGTATCTTAACTTTCAGCATTCACCCCTTATGGGAGTAGAACCAACAACCTTCTGCATCAAAAGCAAGCACACAGCCTGTTGTGCTATTAGCACTAAACTTCTTTTCCCCTCCAGCTCTCAGCTCCTTGTAAAATCTGCTCAATACTCAACTGCATCTCAACTTCGCAGCACAAGAAGTCTGGAAAAAGCAAAATTTATTGGGGTGGGTTAAAAGGGCAAAAACCAGGGACACATTAAACATTGCTTGTATAATCTTGGAAAGCTGCTAGAATAAAATGCTGTGTTACCACGGTACCACCATACATTTTACTGCCAAAGTCCCTGTGCAAAAAAGAGTCAGAACATACCATTATGCCAAATCACCTGCTTTGTGAAAGAAAAATGCTGTGTTACCATCGTACATTTTACAGACAAGGTCCCTGTGCAAAACAGTCAAGAGCAACATACCACTACGCCAAATCAGCTGTTTTGTGAACAAGAGGAAGACTGAAACTTAAATGGCTATCATTTAATTAATTCAGTTCTTACCATAGCTGTCAACCCCTTAGCACAAAACACCTGGACAAACTCAGTAATGAGGGAATACAGCCCTCAAACATATTCAGTGAATTCAGTTCTTGCCATAGCTGTCAACCTTAGCACAAAAAACCTGGACAAAGCCACTAACAAAAATAAGGAAAAATTTCAAATAGTCATCTTATAAACTTAAAAAATTGCTATAATAAAAGGTTGTGTTACTATATATTTATTGCTAGAATAAAAAGTTGTTTTACTATGTATTTTCTGAAGACTATGAAGTCTGAAATTCAAATGCCTGTCAATTTTACTTCTGATGGAACAAAAACAATTTTCAGCAGAGGCCCAGGGAGAAATACTGTAGACACGTCTTTGTAAAATGGCAGGATACCAGAGTAAATCCACACAAACACAGAGATAAGATGGAGACTCCACAAAGAAGGCACCACAGCTAAGAATCAAACCACAAATCATGTAGCTATGAGGCAACAATACTGCCACTGCACCACCAAATATGTAAGAAATTAAACATTCAGAAACCTGAAGTCTGAAATTCAAATGCCTGTCAATTTTATTTAACATTTGTTAATCAGGACAGTCTGACTTGGAACAAAAAAACAATTTTCAGCAGAGGCCACAGGAAGAAATAATGCAGACATGTCTTCGTAACATGGGAGGACACAAAAGCAAACCCACACAAACACAGGGAGAAGATACAGACCCCACAAAGAAGGAACCCCAGCCAAGAATCAAACCTGAGAACCTGCAGCTGTGAGGCAACAATGCTACTACTACACCATCAAATATCAAGCAAACAGACCCCACAAAGAAGGAACCCCCAACACTGCTACTACTACACCATCAAATATCTAGCAAACGACCCAACAAAGAAGGAACCCCAGCCAAGAATCAAACCTGAAAAACTGCAGCTGTGAGGCAACAATGCTACTACTACACCATCAAATATCAAGCATTGCAACATTTACAAACCACAGATATTATGAGGAACAGATCAGATCAAATATGAGGCAAAAATCTGCAATTTTTTTACAAATGGTGGTGGGTAGGGAACTCAAGTCTTTAACACCTGCATACAGGGTACAGGGTTCAAGCCTGAGGTATTCCCTACCACACCACCATGAGCACCTGGGGCATTTACACACACACACACACACACACACCAGTCCATTCAAATAGGCATTCATTCACACACTTCCCTACCATTCAAATAGGCATCCATTCACACACTTCCCTACCATTCTAAACAATAATTAACACACTTACCTGTCCTTGCTGCCCATTCTCCATAACGTAATCCAAATGCCCGTGCAATAATCCAAAGTCCCGTGAGATTCCTGTGATCCAAACCCTTCCTGATGAGAGAGACTGACTGCTGGTGTTGCAGTCTGGCCCTGATGTGTTTTCCCAGCGAGTCTGTGCACTTTAAAAGTGCACAGATGTTTCCCTACCTGGAGCATGCGCAGTAGTCTGGACTACTGCGCATGCGCGAATTTAAAAATTTTTTTTTTTCTTTTTTTTTTTTAATTTGTTTGTAGTTCTTTTGTTGAGGGGGCTACAGTCCAGCAGTCTAATAGCACGGGCCGCCCCTGCTTATACAGCAGCGTCAATCCAGAATAACACATTTAGAAGCATCCCTGAATGATCTCGATGGAAGAGTAAAGGAAGGAGAAAGCCAGAAAGATTTTCGCATCAAACAAAACATTTGGCTTCTCATTATAGTGGATAACCTAGAAAACAGGACGAGAAGGTCAACTATAAGGATTTTTGGCATCCCTGAGAGAGCTGAAGGAGAAGATATCATTTCTTTCCTGAATACCTGGATTCCAGAGGTTTTAGATTTTAAGGAGGGTCTGTCCTTTGGTATTGAAAGGGCTCATAGAGCTTTAGGAAAGCCAGTGTCAACATCCTCATCTATTCCTCCCAGATCAATAGTCATAAAGTTTCTCTCTTATTTGGACAAGAAGTTGGTCCTAAAATCTGCTTGGAGGAAAAGTCCATTAAAATTTAATCAAAACCCATTTAGGTTTGATAATGACTATTCTACCAGGGTTTTGGAACAGAGGGAAAAAAGCTTAGCCATTAATAAAACTGTTAGCTTGTCTTTCCTGCCAGAATAAAAATTCTATATCAGAATGAAATGAGATTATTTAATGCCCTAGAGGAAGCCACTGCCTTTATTAAAAACAATAACATTATTTCCTTACCTGAAGATATAGAATGGGCATCTGCATCTCTGAAGAGAGTTACTGATAAATCTTCTTGGACTGATGTTAAAAAGAAAAAACAAAAAAATGAGACAAAGATTGCTGTTCCCACTAAATCTCTCAAAGCATCTACTGCAACTGGACTTTAATTTGTTTTATACTTGCTAAATATTCAAGTAAGGTATGTCATGACAATATTTTTCTTATTGCTTTTCTTTCTCATTTTGCTTTTTCATTTCTATAATTTTTTTTGTTCATATACAGATTAAATAATTGTTTATGCCTTTAGTATATTAGTATAATATTACTGGTTTATTGAGTGATATAATTGAACAGTAAGCTATCTTTGCTTTTATGACCTTAAGATGGCATGCTTTATCTCAAATAATATATAGTCCTTTGCCCTGCTAAATGTTCTACTGAGTTATTACACAGGCATAGTCACTGCTTAGATTATTTATAAAATCTGTTTTGGATACATGGGATAACAGGGCATATCTATGATTTAGTATTTATTAACTAGTTTTTTTTTAATATTTATAACTTCTGATTGTTTCAGAATATATATTGGTACCTGTGTGAACAAAAAGCTGTTTACTGGCTTTTGACATAAATTGGGTCTCTCTGACAGTTATATGCTTGTATGTTTTATGGCACAAGGTTTGTAAATGGTTACAAGTTATGTTTCCTGTAGAATTTAATATTAATGTACTGTTTTCTCTCTCATTGGCATTGAATGTTATTTTACTGTTTGGAAGCATCTGACAGTTAAACTTGGCAGTTGTTACTGTAAATAAGCAGACTTTGTGACACAGTTAAAGTTAGGTCAGGAAACTGCACTGTGTAGTGTGCTGGGCAGGAAAATGTCAGTTTGAAATCTAAGAAGTGAAGCTTTCTTACTTAGCTCATGACATCATGCATTCTATGCATGCAGATCAGAGTACATTACAACTAATATGTATATGCAAGCCTAATTGTGAATGTCAAGTCTCTGATTGTTTAATATAGCATACAGCGGTAGTGTTGTTGCCTCACAGCAAGAGGTTCTCCTGTTTGATTCACGGCTGGAGTGCCTTCTGTGTGGAGTCTGCATGTCGAGTGGCCTCTGAAAGACATGCGTGAATGGGTGTGCCTTCACTGAAGGTTGGGTGTCGGGCTGGCAACTCGGCACCATAAAAAAAAAATCTACTGCCAATCATTAGCGGACCGGAGTTCCGCTGTGGCGACCCCTAACCGGGAAAAGCCGAAAAGACAAACAAACAAGTAGGCTTCTTTTACAAGAATTATGAGCTACACTGTCTGCAAACATATTCATGGTTCCATTTTATAATAATGACTATATTTTTTGATCAAATATATACAGAAATTTTATTTTTTTCTTGTAAACAGTTAATTATAGCCACTATTTCTAGTGAATATACCGGAGATTTTTATAAACAGATCTTTATAAATAACTTTCCTATGCAATTAGCAAGTGTTTAGTACAGGCTTATACATTTACAGGAAATGCTTATGACTAATAATAATAACTGTAAGGATACACAAGCAGCATACTAAATCCTAGCAAATATATGTATGAATAATTTTGACTGAACTATAATTACTTTGCATTTAATATGTTGATTTCCTTATTGTATCCTAGATATTATTTATATTTCGGATGTCATGTTTTAAGTCATTATAAAGTCATGTCTTTTAGTATATTAGCACTTTATGACAGGGAAAGAGCTCAGTAATATCTATGACTTGTGATAACACAACAAACAAGTTATGAGTTTCAGTATTGCCCTATTACTATGGTAGATATGTACAGCTATCTCTATCTTAATTTTGTCTTTGAGTCATTCACTTTTAAGACCTGTTATCCATAGTAAGTTTTATATAAATAATGTTTTTTTTTACAAATTTTTGTCATTTTAACTGATGCCAGTTAATTATTATTGATTTTAGTCAGTTATTTAAACATTTGCTATTCCAAAAGTTTAGGAGTTAATTAAGGACAAATATTTCTTATGGAATATTTCTAAAAATCTATGTTAACATCTTTTAGGAGTAACACACACTCACTATGTGCTAACACCCAATTCTCATGAAGTTTTTATTTAGTGGGAGTTTGTCATGATAAGATTTATTTATAGGTAAAGTAAATACAAATGTTAAATGATTCTTTGATTTGTTCTGCCATTTTGAAGTTTTTATTAGAACTAATACAGATGACATACTTAGGTATTTTGGGTAATCATTTAGATTGTAAATAAAACTAATGTTTCCTTAGCCTATTAAGCACTAAATTCAGATTATATATATCCTAATATGTCTCTTGCATCCTTAGTGAATAATTAATGTATAAAAGTTTAATGTTTCCAATAATAGTGTATGTAACTCATCTCTAAAACCTAAGTGTAATTAATATCTGATTAGTTGTTTATCACTACTATTTTTTCTCTTAATTTATAATATATTCTCCATTTTTTGCTTTGTTTTCATGGTCTCGAACCAACAAAGGTTGATGGTTGGGATAGGTAGTCTAGCAGATATAGTTTTGTTTGCTTGACTAGGAATGTATCTCATTCCATGTATAGGGTGTATTAATGTTTATATCAGAGTGAAATATGCACATTTTTGTTATTTAACTGTTTTTCTAGTTTTGAAATGCCTGACACAATTGTTTTACTTTTATCTTTCATGGGGAAAATTATTTGGACTGAGATAAATAGAAATACAACAATTGATTCTATTGTCTATTCAGGAAGAGTATTGTGTATACAGGATTCTATTAATACAAGTTCCTTTATTATTTTTTATCTTTAAAGAATTCTTATATGGATTTAACTTTGATATCCTTAAATACTAATAGCTTAAACAACCCATATAAGGTATCTTAAACTAAACAAGGCTCAAATAGTTTTTCTCCAAGAGACACACTTTAAAATAAATGACACATTTATGTGGGACCCTAAGGAATACACAATACTTGCTCAATCTTCTTATAAAAATAAGACCACAGGAGTAACATTTCTATGGAAAAAGACTTTCTTAAATCCCCAAATCATTTACAAACATGTAGATAATGATGGACTCATGGCCTTAGTTATACTTAAGTTTAATAATAGAATTTGAACCCTGGTTAATTTATACCTGTTCCCAGGTATGGGGGTTGGACTAGCTAAGAAACACTTAGACTTTATTATAACTACTTCTAAAGGTAATATTATACTAGGAGGTGATTTCAATCGTATCACAGATATTACAAAAACTACCAATAGGAAATCTCATAGACTATCGTCCTCAGCCAAACAGTAAAAAAAATGGACAGAAATGTTTAAATTAAAAGATACCTTTAACGCTTTGGGACCAAATTCTTTATTATTCTCACACCAGGACTATAGACATGGTACCCAAACTAGAATATATAAAATGTATATGTCACAAGATCTTTATTCTAAAATCTTGAATTTTTCAATACAACCTTGTCCCTTTTCAGATTGTAATTCCCTGTTGTTAGCAATACACTTGGAATTCACTCAATGAGTTATTACTTCAAGGATTCCTTCATATATCACAAAAATTAAAGACTTTAAATCTTGGATAACTTCTGAACTTCAGCTTTTCTTAGAGATTAAGTATAAACCTGAAGCAAACACAGCTATGGTTTCAGATTCTCTTAAGGCCTATCTATATGGTAAAACTATTAGTTGGTACAAAAATAAAATTAAAGAATGGGACTCAGAGTTACAGAAACTCCAAAATCAAATATTATCTCTTAAATCTAATTAAAACTTAATTGCTACAGATAATAAGAGGAGAATGGAAGAAGCAAATAAGAAATACAATGAAATATTATCCCATAAATCTAATTTAGCAATGGAAAACCTGAAATTAAATTCTTATGCTACCTCTCCTAAGCATCTTCATAACCTATCTATGAAAGTTAAGATACAAGAAAAAATTAATAACATTGATTGACATCTGCTCAGAGGTGATCTGTGCCTGACATACAAGGCCATGTCCAACCCGGAATTAATGGACATGCTCCACCTCAAAAAATCCAAATCCACCAGAGCCACGAGAGCAAGAGACTTAAACCTCAACACGGATATAAATAGGACGTGCTGGAGGGACAGATTCATCACCCAGAGACTCCCTACACTATGGAACAGAATCCCAGTCCATGTGAGGCAGAGCCCCTCACTGACTCTGTTCAAGAGAAATCTTGACGAGTGGATGGGAGATCGTAGGTTTACCCTGGGAATCATCTCTGTATCACTGCTGGACAGAGGCACAGCAAATTAATGGGTATAGTATTCTCATCCTAAGGGGTGGTGAAAGCCACACACACTCTGGCTAGGCTTATAAATGCCCTAGGGCAGATAGCCTAGTATGAACCTATGAACCTATGAACCTATATGATAGTATCTTTCATGAAGGGAAAAATAAAAAATCTTGGACATAGGAGACATTCTGGAGGCTTTTAATTATCATTATGCAGATCATCATAAAAGTAAAATAAGTACAAATTAATGTGAGAAGTTAGAGAATATAGTTCCCAACATAACAAGAATTCCTGAGGAGCTTAAGTTAGATCTACAAAAAACTATTTCTCAAAAAGAAATTATAGATGGGATTAAATGAAGTAAGTCTAACAAAGCACCTGGAATAGATGGCTTAATTATATAAATTTATAGACTGTTTCCTTCTTCTATAATCTCTCTCCTACATAACGTTCAAATATTAGCAAATATTCCTCCTTCTTGGAGATATTCTCTAATTTCCCCTATATTAAAAGAGATCAAGGACCCTAATCATTGCAAATCATATAGACCAATTTCTTTGTTGAATAATTATTATAAACTACTTATGTCAATTATGGTCAATAGATTGAAAATACCCATATCTAAAATAATTAATGAAGACCAAACTGGTTTCATACTTAACAGGCATACACAGGATAATATTAAAATAGTCTTAACTCTGATAGATTACCTCAATAGAGGAAGCCATGAAGCATTGATAATAGGTAGATATTTAAAAGGCCTTTGACTCCTTAAATTGGGGTTCTTTATTTAAAGTCTTACAGTTATTTGATCCCCCCCCTTTTTTATAACAATGATAAAGTAAATCTATGAAAATAACCTAGCATATGTCAAACTAGGTCCCTTTACTTCCAAAGCAATCCAAATCACTAGAGGTACTAGACAATGATTTCCCATGTCCCTTATTCTATTTGCTCTGGTCATAGAAATACTTGCCATTTTAATATGTAATAACCCAAATAAAAGAGGTATAAATATATATATGACCAATATATTTCTAAAATAATGATGTTTGTTGATGATGTCTTACTTACCTTACCCAACTCTAAGGAAGTGTTAGGTGAAGGGGATATAGTAACAACAAATTTCCAAAAAGTCACAGGACTCTCCTTTAACAAATCTAAATCAAAATATTTATTATTAAATAAAAAAAAGAACATACAGGTTCCAGTTACTCATATTATTGGAAACCAAGTTTCAGCTCTAGACTATTTAGGAATAATCCTAGGCAAGAATATAGAGAAAACCTTATAGCTTAACTATGCTAAAGCCATAGACTTAATCAAGACATTAATAAGCAAATGGAATAATTTGTTTATAACATTTGATGATAGGTTACAACTGATAAAAATGGTTTTGTTACCTAAAATATTATATATATAGCACAAGCCCTTATACTTCCACCAGGAAAGAAAATCCTTAAAAAAATTACTTCAACTCTGATGAAATTCCTATGGTACCCCAAAAGAAATAGAGTGGCATATTCTCATTATATCAGAAAATGGGAACAATTAGGGGGGGTAAAATTCCCAGAGACTGAAACTTATATAAAGGCATCTATAATTAAAATAGTGATGAAATGGATAAATCCTAGATACTCTTCCAATTGGAAACAGTTACACTCCATTATACTAATGAATGAAAATTGTTTATCAAAGAATGATTTGGTAACTGACAAAGATAACAAAATATGGCACTATTTAAGTTTAAATTTACAGTATAGAACAACAAAATTAACTAAACTAACACTAATAAACAATATTTTTGATGTGTTTAGAAAATTAATTAACACAAATTTAGATATAAAACTGCGACATAGATTTTTAATACCATTTACTATTACAATGGATTTCCCTGATAATGCACAGAGAGAGATTTTTGGTTTATAGGAAAATAACCTATTTTGTTGGTTGCAATGTATTGAAAACCAACAAGCTTTGAACACATAAAGTATATTGTCCAACTTATGGCCTATCCCCTAATGACTGGTTGGTTCTTCAGAGTGTCACAGCATACACTAAGGATCTGTGTAGAATAATACATAACTCATCCTTCAAAACCATAACAAAAATTATAAACTGGATTTTTGGAATTCTATATAATAATATCAATGTTAAGAATGAATTATCATATCTGTATAACACTTTAATTGTCTGTAAGACAGCTCCTAAAGATTCTTACTGGCAATATCTAACAAAAGGATTGCAAGTATCATTATCAATGGAAGATAAAACAAACATTTTATTTTCAGTTAAACTAACTTCTTACTCACAATTCTGGAAGATTTTTCATTGACAATTTCTATACAGATCCTTTTTGACACCTGAGAAACTCTCAAAAATAAACCCTTCAAACAGCAAGTTATGTTGAAGATGTCATCTGTCCGCTAATGCTGACTGGTCTCATATTTTTATGACTGCACTAATATTAAACCATATTGGAATGAGATTAACAAATTTCTTCAAGCTATCCTTACTGACCTTTGTTTTGACAAAGTCTTTCATTTTACTGAATGTTGTTAATAGTAATAATGTGAAGAAAGATGACCTGTATTTGTTGTGGACAATGTTAGCAATAGCCAGAAAATGTATAACTAGAAGATGGAACTCTAATGTAGTACCCACAATGGAGGGATTTCTATCATCACTGAAAAAATGTATACTACTGGAGAAAAGAACTAGAGTTAAGAATTTTTCCTAAGCCATTGGTTAATAGTCCATGGAAGAAAGTTTTGAATTTGATTGATACATACAGATGGAACCAAACTCTTCCTAACTATCATAGTTTATATATTAACTTATTATTTAACTACAGTTTTTTTATCTGAATCCTTTTTGTCAGGCTGATTGTAAATACTGTAAATATTTTTTTTAATGTTATGAATGTATTAAATTATTGTGTTATTTCATCAAAATAGAAATAATTTGAGTAACAAAAAAAAAAAAGAACAACACATTCCAAGATTAGAAAAAAATGTACGAACTCCAGCAATGACAACCACTATAGCAAATAACTGTTCACACCGCTGGAAAAGGGTTCATGGATTAGAAAGCACTGCCACACGTTGCACAAATGTATATAAATAGTCACAATTTATTAAAACTTGTTAAAAAAACAAAAACCAAAAAGGTTAAGCGCTTTCATCAATTGCATTGACTTCATCAGAACATCTCAGCAACTTCTCCTAATGATTTATAAATACTATATAATTAACACTTCAATTAAGCAATTGCTGGCAGTGTTTACCTCCTTAAAGTCATAGATACCATAACATTCATACATATAAAATCTTACCTAACATAACTAATATTGCTATAACAATAAATATGCTGACAATTACATTTAAAATACCATACAATAATAATTAAAGGATTTTTCTCCATCTCACTCTTTGCCTTCTAAAATAGCCTTTACTGATATAGCATCATTTAAACCAGGGTGGGTAGTGGAGTTCAACAAAATCTGCCATTTGGACTCCCTCTCATTCAATTTCCTAGTAATCTTGTCACCTCTAGGGTTTCCCTTAATATGTTCTATAATGGCAAACTTAAATTCTTTACATCTTTGGCTGTTTGATAGATGTCTGTACAAAACATTAGTGTCATCCCTTTTCTTTATACAATATGTGTGGTCATATATCCTATTTCTAAGGCATCTATCTGCTTTCCCCACATAATAGCAGGGACATGTGGTGCACTTAGCTAAATAAACCACATGTTATGCTGTGGACAGGTTCTAAGGATGAGTTAAATCAGTTTATTGATTTCATAAATGGAACTACAGAATACTTAAAATTCACTTATAATTTTAATAGTAATGGGATTTCATATTTAGATACCTATGTTTACATAGAAAATGGTCACTTTGCCCAGTTGCGTAATGGCACTTTCTGAGTGCAGGGGCCATGTTGCATGTTCGGGCGCTGCTGTATCATGCCCCCTGCACTCATTCATGGTTTGTGTCTATCTAGATTAAATGGCAGCATGCCTTCATGCATATGCAAGGTGCACTGCTGTTCTAAATGGGCATTAACCGCTCCGTGCAAGAATAGTCTTTTTCTTGCATGGAGCTTCATGAATCCCAGGGAATGACATTATTCATGATGCACAAATTTAGAATGGGGAGTACAGTATGCAGGTGTGGAAGATATTTATGATGGTGTAATTGCAGATTAATTGCTCCAAAAACAGAATAAACATTCCATGGGATGCTGTTCTTTGCAGAACATAGCTAAGCAACATTGGTATAAAAACATTTACCAGTGCACGCATTATTACATATTTATGTTAATTAATCAGAGCCACTGTTGAACATAGATTTATTCATAGATTCATAGATTATTACTAGGCTAACTGTCCCCATGGACCATTTTTAAGCCTAGCCAATTACCCCCTGTGAGAATCGAACCC
The DNA here is from genome assembly GCF_019279795.1 of Protopterus annectens. NCBI lineage: Eukaryota > Metazoa > Chordata > Ceratodontiformes > Protopteridae > Protopterus > Protopterus annectens. The sequence continues at coordinate 1,904,320,274 of NC_056731.1, forward strand.
TGCTCCTTGTGTTTCTAAGATAAGCACCTTAACCATCACACCACCCTCCCACAGATTATCAATCACAATATTATACTTCAACCAAACTTTGTGTTGTCCCGTGTGTACTGTCACAATGGAGCTTCCACCAATTGAAGTTTAAACAGCACCATATCACTTCATTGAATAGTAATGGCAAAAGATGCAGAAACTTTCATGAATGACAGCAGAGGAAGAAAACCACACCATGTACTGCCATCACCTTCTGCCATGTACACTATCTGCAGTGGTTATGTCACTATCAAAATACATAGTGATATGTGTATGTGGAAAACCATTTTGGCACACTTTATAATACAGTTCAGTAACAGTGAGATAACTTGTATTTTATTCATTCATTGGTTGGTAGTAAAAGGAGTTTAATACCGCAATGTGTTAAATATTAAAATAATGATGAAATGGTGGCAACACACTAACTCATTTAATTTCTGTGTTCCAATATTTGTACCAGTGCTAAGAAGTACTAGCTAGAGACTAGCTAAACCATAATTTTAAGGCCATAAAGAGAAGGGAAATGTATGGGAATACAAGTCTGATGGCATATATTTCAGATGCATTAAGTGGTAATTTGACAATATATTGCTGTCTATTCTCCAGAAGTCACATTTTATTTCATTTATTTGACACTTAGTTGCTGGGAATGTCCAACTGTGTAATAAACCAATTTTCAGTGTAGGCCTAGGGAGAAAATCTCCAAACAAAGAATAAGAAAAAATAACATTTTACATATTTAACAACAAAAACAAAGCCAGTATATGGAAAAGCTGTATACCTACGTTTTTACATGAGAGACTTGTCAAGCATCTCTAGCATGCAGGTATTTTTACAAACATGATTAACAGTTGTACTTCCAGACATGCATTTTGCAAAGAAAGTTCAACAAGATATGGTAGAGAGTATAATTTTTGTGGGAGGCATAGTTGCACCCTTAGGGAAGTACATATATAAGTGTTTTGACAATAAACAGAGCCTAAATAATTTGTAAGGTTATATGAGTTTAATACTGGGGTACTCACATATAAAAAGCATTAGCACACAAAGGAAATAGAATAGGTGATAAGTGTGGTAATGATAAGCAGTGAAGGGAAAAGTAAAAGTGTTAAGTTAGAGATTCAAAAAGGATGGTAGATTCGACAGCAGGGAGTTCTTAAATAGGTATAGTATAGTCGGTAGAAATGAAGGCTGATGAATAGGAGGGGGAGGTGGGAGTTAGTAGAGGTGAAGGCTGATGAAGGGAGACTGGGGGAGCTGGGGATTTAGGGAGAGTATAGTAAGATGACATAAGATGGGGAAGAAGGAGAGCATTAATAGAGATGGTTATTGCAATAGAGATGAACGTGGATGAATAGAAACTAATCGAGAGAAAATGGGGAGGGATAGTTGAAGTATAGAAAGGTGGGGGAAGGGTGGCAGTTAATGGCGATAGAGACAGAAAAAAAGGAGGCAAAAGGAGGAAAGTGGAAGTGGGGTAGTTGAAATCGAGTAGGTAAGGGGTGGAAGAGAGTAGGCAAAACATAACAGGATCAGTTATGCCAATTGATATCAATGCTGTACTTCAATCAAGAGAGCAGACTAAGTATAAGGTGGAATGAAGTTGCCAGAAAAGAAAAATAATTTTTTGGGCAGAATTAGGCATGACTAGAGAAAAGGAGTGCTGTGCAGAATGGAGGGAAACTGTGAGGTTAGCAAGATTATAACTGCTGAAGAATATTTTTAGGAGGTATCTTGAGTGGAGACACATTTCCTTGGAGAGAATTAATGGCAGACTGGTTGTTCGAAGGTATTGCAGCTCAGGTTGTTCATTACATATGCCTATCAATACATATCCATGGACAAAACCAATAGCAATGTTAGCAGGTGATCGCCTACACTTATAGAATCATGGGTTCATAGGTATATACACTGGGCTAGCAACCACCAAGGCCTTTATAAGTATAGCCATGCAACCCAATCCAGCTGTATCTGCTTGTAACATGTGCATCTTAATTGGGGGTGGGTGGGGGGGCGTGTTTGTTTGAAGGCTGCTAAAAAGTTATGTGGGAGGGTGTTAGTTGGGTAATGTTTACTGTTAGTCTATGTCTATAAAAACATGGGGGCCAGCCCGGGGATGAATTTGGGATTTCCCATATAATGGTCAAGATTACATTTGAATAGGGTTAGGGATGGAGATCCTATACCAGAACATGGAGATCCTGTGAATCACATATCTGTCTTTCCAGCATATTTTGTTTATGTTGCAGGAAAAGTTAAAAGTCCCTAGATCTAGTGTTCCTAGTGCTTCTCATTTTGTGATTCTGCAAAAGCTCTATCAGGGCTGGATCTAAGGATGCTTTATATGTCAAACACAGATCGCCTCTCAATGACCTGTAAGAGACCAAGTACAGAGACAGGGATCTAAGGGAGTCTGTATAGGACAGTGTGTTAATAATCCAGATTGTTCTGGTAAGGAACCTCTATGGGCATTCCAGCTATTGTTTATACCTAGTCAGGTACATGCCAAAGGGGGCAGTGTACCCGATGAAAGGTACTATAAGAAGGGAGTAGAATGATACTATAACTTGGACTTGGAAACCATAATCTTGGTTATAAGTTGGGCAACATAGAATGACTTACTACCTTGGCTATGTGTTGGTCAAAAGCCAGATGTCTACATATATTCCCAGATCTCTAACTACCAGGTCAACACTTAGAGATGCCTTATCCATAGAGTCATTTCTCTGAGTAGATGTTTACCCAAAAATTACTATAATACACTTCTTTGTATTGAATTTTAATCCATGGATTTGGCACCACTCACTTGTCCATCTTTGACCCTCTTGCAGGATGTTAGTGTTAAGATGAGAATTTATGATAGCTCCCAATATGCAGTCATCTGCGAACTTGGTAAAGTAGAGGCCCTTGACATTAGCCTTGACCTCCGAGAAGTCGATGCCAAACAGGAGTGAGCCCAGTAAGCAGCCTTGTCATAATTTATTGGTGACCTGCCTGTTGGTGGTGTCAGCAATCCTGACTTCTTGGGTCCTATCTGTGAGCCAGCTGCCAATCCAGCAAGTTGTAAAGGGATTTATGCCAAATTTGGTGAGTTTACCCACAATACCTGAGCTGGGTATTTTGCCGAATGCCTTAGCCAGGTCTAGGTAGGTGGTATGCACCATTTTCCCTTTATCCTTTGCCTTGGATACTTTCTCAAAGAAGTCTACCAGGTTAAGTAGGCATGACCTTCCTTTGACAAACCAAATTGGTATGGGTTCAGTGTCTGTAGGCTGCCAATATCTTTCTTGATCATTTCCATGGTAATTAATTCCATGACTTTGCATATTAGACTAGTCAGGCTGGGTCTGTAGCTTCTTGGTTTGGTTGATGGTCCACCTTATGAAGGATGATAACCATTACCATCTTTCACTCTCTTGGTAAATTGTCTGTTTTGAGGCTGTAGTTGAAATGTGACTCAAGTGGTCCTGATATGTCATGTTTCAGGCTATTTAGGAAACAACCTGGGATATTGTCATGCCCCACTGAGGCTGTGTTTTTAGCCTTAGTCAGTGCTGCTATGATCTGCTCCCTGATGATAGTTTGGGGGTTATGCTAGTAAAAATGATACTAGGGAGGGCGGGGGTGGGGGATTAAAGTTTAAGCTGAATTTGTTAGGCAACAGATTCTCTATGTCACTTTGATTACTACCAATTCTGCACACAGCTGTGTGTTACCTTTGAAGTTTTGGATATAGCTGTAGAAGGCCTTGTTGTTGCCTTTAGCCTGAGAAGCTATCTTGACCTAATAACTAGGCTTCTTGGATTTAAGTAGTCCTCATCATTTCCTGTTTATTTTTATAGCTCTTGTCATCATGAGAGTTATTCTTTTTGACTTTGGTCGTGACCTTTTTCCTTTTGTTATATACCCTGTTAAGAGAAGGATTCAACCAGTATGGTTTGTTTTTGGAGGTTTTTTTTGAGTTTACTTCTAGTAGGTACAATAGCCTGTATGTAGCCATTTATATTTTGTACAGTGTTTTTTTTTTGTAGTAATTCTGCATAACCTGTTGTGAACTCTGGGTTGGGCGAGGCATTGAATTCTGAGAAAATATTGTTTAATAGGATGTAGTTTGCTTTATAATAGTTTCTAAATGTACAGGTTTTCCTGGGTTTTCCAAGATGACTTTTATTTTGAATGCGACAAGTTTGTGATCCGACCTCACCAGTGAGGATGTGACATGGGGAGGGAGGGGTGCAGCACTCTCCAATACTGGTGAGTAAAACGTCCAGTATGTTTGAAACTTTGACTGAATTGTGTACTAACTGATCATTTGTGTTAATAAAGTCCAGGAAATGTTGTGCTTGCCATTTGGAGACAATGTATGTTTCACAGCCTACAGAGGGGTAGTTAAAGTTTCCCATGAATAGAGTATTTGGTTGGATGTAGAGTGTTTCCAGCAGAGCTAGATAAGAGTTGTAGAATTCTTGAGACATAGATGGTGACCTAAAGCTTGCTAAGATATGGTCAGAGAATCTATCTAAGGTGATTTGCACTTAATACCTTGAGGTATACTTATTGCTATTGTAGATTGAGACAGTTCCACCTTTAGTTCCTATTTGTGCAGCTGATGGTCTAAATGTGTAGAAGGCACTGTATCCTTGCACTGCCAGAGTACTGTCTGCAGCTTTAAGGCATATCTCAGTAATGACACAGATGCCCATATTCTCCAGAGTGAGGAGAGCTTGTAGGGGGGTGTGGAGTTTCTTGTTAAGGCTCTTTAGCACTGAGCAGTAACACTTTTATGTTTTTTTGGGGTTTTATTTGTAATATTGGTAGGTTTGTCACTTTGTCATTGCCTAAAAATGCTCTAAGAGGGTGGATAAAATTTTAGCCAAAATCAAGAAACCTGGGGGGAAGGTGCAGACCATCTTTGTTAAAGCAATATGATCTGTTGACTATGTTCTACTAGGCTGACAGATTATAAATCCCCCTGGAATGACACCAGAAACTAAGCCAGTTGTTAAAGTCAATCATTTTTTTTCTTCATCCTTGGTGAAAGTAAAATGCTGCTCAATGAAAGACACATACCATTCTGAGACACATATTTTGAGAGGTCGATAATTTCTCTCTTCATATAATCTGGAAAGGTATATCTCAGGTTATTTACACCCACATGGACAAAGATAGCATCATACTTGTACATGTGGTGCACTGACTTGAGTGCATATGTATCTTGATGGATCCTGGGTACAGATAAGCAACTGACTGTAATCTTTTCCCTTGTTCATTCTGGTGAGTAGGGCATCTGTGTGTCATACAATGGAGTCTCCTAGGACAAGAATCCTGGGTAAATTGTTTGCTTGCCTTATGGGCTTTGTTTTTGGGGTCTATTGGGTGTAGGCTTATGTGTGGTGTTTGGTGTTGCTTTGGCATATGCTTTAGAGACTGCTGAGGATAGGCATTGCTGTTTGCAGGCTTAGGAGGTCTTTGAGGTTTTGGGAGCTTGCTTTTTAGGGCCTGAGCATAAGACGGTCTATGTATGTGGACAGTGTGTGTTGGATGTAAGGTATATGTTCTTGACAACCTTGTTTGTATGTGAGATTTTTGCCTCCAAGGAAATTATGTATGTACATCTCTCACATACTGTGTTGGGTTCTTCAATAATTAAAAAGTTATCAGTGAACATGAGACAGTTGCTGGATTGTCTCAGGATGGCCATAACTAACAAGCTGGTTATGAAGACATTTGGAAATTGCCACAGCACACTCACCATGTAATAGTAAAATAAGCATAGTGTTTACTGTCTTATATGAGTTAAGTGTGTGCAAAACAATGCCTGTAGGGATTTTACCTTCAGAAAACATAATGCTCTTGATTTGCATACACTAAAGTCATATTTGGAGCTAAATAAAAGAGTAGTCTGTGCATGATCTATTTTCTAAGTATTTGTGAGTTGGAGTCATGCGCAGGCAATCTGACATTGCAGTGATTCTCTTTTAATGAACCATGCTAATACCTGGACTGGATGCTAATTTTGTGTAGTGCCCAGTTATGGAACTACATAATATATTTATAAATTTGTCAAATTATAATTTATTTGATTAGCTGATAAATAATTAGAAAGAGATACAGGTAGTATCGCCCACATGAATAATGTGGACAAACTCCCTCCAGAAAACACGGTCATCTCAAAATTCCATTTGATTGACGATATGAAACCATATGATCTTTGATGAAATGGTCATCAAATGATCATTCTGTATTTCCTGTTTAGCTGATCTGTGATGAGAAGTGGAGAAGGAATTTAGGGAAATTTCAAAGGGATGGTTCTTATAAAATCAGTCAGCTGCATTACTTTGATGTTGCAGCTTAAGCAAAGTTATTGTCATTCATTTTTTAAATAATTTTAATAAAGCAGAGTGTACTTTCTTGAATGGCAATGAAAATAAAATAAAAATAACAGTATTCTAACAAAATATTGTATGATTTATGAGTAACAGCCTAATAAACATAATGCTTTTCTTTGCCAGCATAATTACCAAGATAATGTTTATAATATATATTGTCAGATTCTTAATGTGCACTGGAAGAAGAGTTTCTTGACTTTAGGAGCATGCACAACTTTTTCATAGTTGGTCCATGTCTACCATGTAATGTTAACACCCTAGACCTGTTATTTACCAACAGTGTAGGCATATCTCTGAACCTTAAACCTATCCAATTATTAGGCAAATCAGATGGTATACCATTTAATTTTGCTGTATTTAGTTCTATAAAACTCATATAAATTATCAGTCATTTATAATTTTAGTAAGATGGACTGAGATGAAGCTGGATGGATCCTTACCAATACATATTGGATAAAATTGGCAGTAGAGATATTGGCATAGTTAGTTTCAAGTTGAGAAAAACCTTTAAAAAGGTATTGTCAGTCAGCAAATGATCAGAAATGCTATTACCCCTCTTTGGGGAAATAGCAAGTTAAGGAAACTGGTGAAAAAGAAACAAAAAATTCAAACTGTATAAGGGGTATAAAACCATAGTAGCCAGGAGAGAATGCTTTAAGGCTGCCAACCAGTTGTGTCATGACATCTTAACATGCAAAGCAAACTATAAAGAACAACTAGCTATAAAATGGACAGCAGAAGAAAATTCTTCAAATATGTCAATTATTGAAAAACAATCATCACCATGTTGGCCTCCAATTATTGGCAACAAGATGGAAGCAATCCAAACAAAATGTCACAACTGCTCAATCAGTACTTTACTAGCTTTGCCTCTGTGGTGTCAACTATCAGGCCTGAATCAGCTATTGTCCATTAACCGAATGTTATGACTGTGAGTGATCTCAAGCTAGGAGACAGGATGCCTGCAGCTGGAAATTCTTTCTATTGCTTTAAGACAGAGATAATTACTAGGCTTCACATGTCTTGTATTGATTTGAGTTCCTGGGACCTGCGGATCATAAAGAAATGTTAAATTTTAAGTTCTGTTAGTCTGGAAACTAAATAAGAGAAGTGACAAGAATGATGTAATCTGAACTGAGTCAGCAGTAATGTGTATTATCAATTTAAGAACTATCTCAGAGGGAAAGAGATTGAATTTTGTATTTTGTTCTGAATCTGACAACTCACCAGCACTGTGCCTTGCTCTGTAAGTAAGTAATTTAGAACACTGGTTTCTCTTAGAAATAGATGGAAACAGCAAGATTAGTCTGCCTGTTTCCTATTTTTATATCAGACTGTCCTACAATGTTGTTTTAAAGTATTTCCTGTGATTTCTGAACTCTAATGTCATTGTGTTGAGTTAAGTATTGTCTTCTGTTTTTATTATTTATTATTAAATATATTTAAACCTTTTAACTGTGGCTGTTTTGTGTAGAGATAATTTAAGCTCTTAGTGTACTTGCATGTATTTGGTGATACTGTATAGGCCACTTGTAAATAGCCCCCAAGTCTCAGTCATACTTACCAATTGGATAACAGTAACATTGCACAGTAGAATTGGACACCCTTTGGTAAGGGTCTTTATAGTAGCCGATAAGGGTGGTTGCTGCAGGTGGTACCACCGTATAGTCTGGGCAGAAGGGGGCATAGCTGGAGAAACTGTGCCAGCTTTCCACAGGAGTGTCTGTGTGTTTGTATGTAACTCAAGTCTCAAAGTGTGTGTGTGTGTGTGTGTGTGTGTGTGTGTGTGTGTGTGTGTGTGTGTGTGTGTGTGTGTGTGTGTGTGTGTGTGTGTGTGCACGTGTAAGTGTGTGTGTGAGCTACTTGGGCAGGGACACAAAGCATGGTTTGGACAGAGAGGGTGTTGGAGGTTTTAGCTTGGCCACTTGACTGAGTTCTGAACCCTATAGCTGTGCCAGTGGGGAGTCTTAATGGGGATCTGGAGAGAAAGGAAGAAACTAACCCCAGACTGACTGTGATCTCTGTGTGCTCTTAAGAGAAATTGTACTTTACTGTGTGTGTGTACTTGTTATCCCGCCGATGTGGACACCACTCACTGGTGCTAGTGGTGAGGACTGAGGTTCCTTGATTACTGGGCCAGTGCACAGGCATCACATATTAATTAGTGGAAGTGGTGGGATAGTGAATTCCTGTAGCTTGTGTACAGTGATCACACAAAGGTGTTTTTGAACTCTAAATCAGTCACGCAGTGAACATTCAGAGTTCAGATCACAATTGTTTTATTTATTTTGTTAGCTTAGTTAGTCAGGGAGAGCAGGCAAGCATGTCAGCAGAGGAGTATGACAAGTTGACAAGGAGCCAGTTGGCTGAGATGTGCCAGGCTAAAGGACTGGTGCATGGAAACCTGACTAAAGCAGATATGATTGCAGCTTTAGTCACAGCTGTATCAGAGAATAGCAACCAGGAGGATAATCAGACTGGTCGTAGAGATGTACAACACTAAGAGAATGGACAGCTCAACCTTTCTACAGAGGACTTAAAAATCCATCTGGAGCTGAAGAGACTTGAGTTGGAGGCCAATCATTTGGAAACAGAAGCAGCAGAGAGACTGAGGCTTCTAGAGAGTAAGGAAAATGAGACACTACAATGTCTGCAGGATGAGGAGAATAAGAAACTGCTATACCTGGAAGCTGAGGAGAAGGAGAGACAGAGGCAACATGAAAATGAGATGCTGCCCCTTCACCAGAGTCATGGAGGTAATGAGAAATGGAGTAACCAAACCCCAGAAGCAACAAACATCAGTAAATGTCTTCCACAGTTTACAGAGGGGGATAAATTTGATAGTTTCATTCATATGTTTGAGAGTGTATGTAAGCAGTGTGATATTGACCAAGGCCTCTGGGTATGGTTCCTGACCCCCTTACTCCATGGTAAAGCTGTAAATGTTCTGTCCAAACTATCTCATGTTAACTTTCTAAACTATAATGCGGTAAAGAACTGTTTGCTAGAATTTTGTAAGCTAACACCTGAAGCTTATAGGAAAAGATTTTGTGAGCATAAACCCAAAGCAGATGAAGGTGTGTGTGAATATGTTGCTGAACTGAACACTTATTTTCATAGATGGGTGAGTGGATGTCAGGTCACCACTTTTGAAGGGCTGGCAAACCTTTTGGTGAGGGAACAAGCCCTTAGCACTTTGCCTGACAACATGAGGATCTGGTTAGCTGATAGACAATGCTCTACTGCAGATGAGTTGGGGAAGAAGGGAGACCTATACCTAGTAAGCAGGGCATCCCTGCATAGGAAAGAGACACTCAGTGCTGCTCATGGGTCTAAGGGAACCCATGGTGGGCAGCTCTGACTGCCCCAACAGAATCTGCCAGTAGCGGTGAAGCCACTAGTCCAGGTACACATCCAGTACCTAGGGTTAAATGTTTTGAATGCAACCAGTGGGGCCATGTGGCATATCGATGTACACAGATGCAAGGTGGGGAACAAAAGGTAAGGGAGCCAGTAAGTGGGAATGACAAAATGCCAATAGTAGGTTGTCTTGAGGCAACAGGAGTGCCAAACTACCATCCTGCAGATGTCCTGATAGGGAAGGATTTTGATAATGCAGTACCATGTGTTAATGCAGTTACATGCAGTCAGGCTTGGAAGCCTGGGGAGATTTAGACAGCCCACACACTTGCAGTCAGAACTGGTGAGGTGGTTACTTCAGGGAGGGAGCTACCTTGTAGCAGTGAAACTGAAGGTGAGACACAGCTGATTATGGGTACTGATGTTCCCTTGGACAGAGTGACTGCAAGGACAGAGGTGAGTAGTAGTATCCAGCCTAACAGTGAGGCACCACTGTCAGTGGATGCCCAACTTCCTGTGGAAGGGGAGCTGGGAAGAGTTACAAACAGAGAGCTGCAACAGACTCAGCTCTCAGACCCTACATTACAAGGCCTAAGGCAGGTAGCTAGTGAGGCACCTAATTCTCAAGGGAAGGGGGAAATCTATATACTGGGACAAAGGGTTACTGCACAGAGAGTGGACCCCTGAGGGAGGGCTGGAAAGTGAGAGAATACAGCAGTTGGTAGTGCCTAGAGCCTACTGTCTGGCACTTCTAGTCATAGCCCATGATATTCCCTTTGCAGGTCATATGGGCATAAAATGTACAAAGAGACGTATTATGCAGAATTTTTATAGGTCTGGGATTTCCAGAGATGTGACCGAGTACTGCAGGACCTGTGAGCAGTGCCAAAAGGTAGACAAGCCAGGAGACAAGATGAAAGATCCTTTGATGCCTTTGCCTGTGATTGAGGAGCCATTTCAGAGGGTAGCTATGGATATTGTGGGGCCTTTGAGTACCCCAAGTTCCACAGAGAAAAAGTATATCCTAGTGGTGGTGGATTGTGCTATGGGATGCCCTGGGGCAGTGACTTTGTCCTCCATCGAGGTGGAAGGGGTGGCAAATGCTTTGCTAGAGATTTTCAGCAGGGTAGGTTTTCCAAAAGAAATACTGACTGAAGGGGTGCCAATTTAATTTCAGACCTGCTGGCTTGTCTGTGGAAGTACTGCAGGGGGAAGCACCTAAAGGCCACTCCCTTCCAACCACAGACTAGTGGTCTTGTTGAGAAGTTAAACTCTACATTCAAGTCCATGCCACGAGCATTTGTGGACCAGTTTAAGAGGGAGTGGGACAAATATTTGCCCCATCTGTTGTTTGCTTACAGAGAGGTTCCCAGGAATCCACAGGTTTTTCACCCTTTGAGCTGTTGTATGGGCATAGGGTGAGGGGGCCTCTAGACTTAATTCGAGATGAGTGGGAGGGGGAGTGTGAGTCCCATGGGGAGTCTGTTGTGGCATATGTCCTGGACCTCAGGACAAGGCTCAGGGAACTTATGGGCTTGGAAAAAACAAATTCCCAACAGGGAAAAAAACTAGGAAATTGAAAAAAGAAATCCCGACAACGACCTGGAACACACCGGCTTTATTGACACCAAAACGTATGCTTTCGCCAGTAATTGGTTTCATCAGAGTCAAAGAAAACCTTGTAATACAACAAAATAAATAGTAAAAAAACTTCAAACAATTAATTAATTAATCAGCCAGTCATCAGCCATGGCGTAACATAAGGTGGGACCACCCATAAAAAAGTGCCTAGTGCAAATCACTTGATCTTCAACAAATAAAAAAACAGTATTTAACAATGCATATAGTGTTTGACATGATATAAATATTTTTGCAGAAAACCATAAATCACCAATCGGTTAATAAGCTTGAATAAACATATGGTAACTATTAAAAAAGCTACAAAAGCTTAATAAAAGCTTAATAAAAGTTAAAAAACACTTATGTAAAGAAAATATAGACAACCATAGCAGCAAACAGAGCTAATAAACTTCATCAAGCTAAAAAGCTGGTAACTTTTTCCTTTTGAATTCATAAACCACTGCACCAAACCATGGTTACAAACATATTCCTAACATTATTTGGATACAAAATAAACCTTGTACCCTGTACACTGAATAAACTAAATTATATTAGATCTCTGTTTTAAAACTGGCATAAGAGAAATACCTTCATTAATTCCTGGTGGTCATGTGGCATTTAACCTCAATTGCCACCTTACTTCTTTGCTTTCAACAAGAAGTCTGTCATCGCCACCCCTACAATTGGGTACCACATGACTAATAACAAAGAAAATGACATTTTTGAAATCAGGGCAACTAACACAATGATTGAATTGTGCGTTGTGACCATCTTTCCTTTTGATGGCACTAAGATGTTCACCAATCCTGTCCTTTAGCTTTCGGACAGTTTTTCCTAAGTAGAAAGCATGGCAACTGACAGATGTGGTGACATAAATCAACATTGTAGTATTGCAACTGCATCGCCACATACGGCCCATCATTGATGTAGCGACAAAATTTACATGACCCACATTTAACCATCAAAGACTTATACCATCTGTGTTTCTTATCCTCCAAGATGTTTTTAATGTATAACTTATGGGCTTGGCCCAGGAGAACCTGGCAGAAGCCCAACAGCAGAAAGGGGTCTGTTAGTGGTGAGGATTGAGGCCCCTTGATTACTGGGCCTGTGCACGGGCATCACAGCAGTTACTGGATATATGAGCCCTGCTTTTACCATGTGATGGAACACTGTCTGACGTTTTGGGTGGGGGTCTCTTAAAAGAGGGAGATTTTCCATCCACTGTTGGGTGAATCTACTCCAAATTATTCTCAGAGTCCATTTGTTTGAGACTATCTGTAGCCACCCTGGGGAAGGGCGAAGAAAAGCAAGGGCTGTGGTGGGGGGTAGGGGTGCTCCGTGACTTGGAATAGTCATTCCTTTGCAGGGGTTAATGTTATTTTGGAAAGGAATCCTTCTTGTTTGGTTTCGGAAATTTATCTTCCTGGCATTTCTTTTTGGATCCCTAACTTTTGTTTGGCTGGGATTTTTGTTTTTTCTTTCCCTTGAAGGAAGGCACCTTGTTTGAGGAGAACTTGGGTATATGAAACATCATAGATTCCCATGCATTAATTTTCCTCTATTGTCCCACTGTTTGAGAATCTGTGTAATAAAGGGCCCAAACACTAGTTCAGAACTTAAATGTGCATTTAAAATGTTGTCTTTGAAATAATCAGAAAAATGTTGATTATGTAACCAAGCATACTGTCTTAAAACAACAGAAGAAATATCACATTCAAGCATCTCACAAAGCATATTTTGAAACATAAGTTAAATTAGAAATAATTTCATTCATGTAAAACTTTTGCTGTGAGGGTTAAGGTGCAGCAAAATCATCTAAACTGTACGCACACTGTAAAATAAATTTCCACATGTAGCATTGATAATTTAACATTATAAAGACTAGATTATTTGAAAGAGACATCCTTTTGCCCTGCAAATCTAACCATTTTTTACACTTTATTAGGGGTCATTGGATTAGATGAAACCAAGGACTTTTTATTTGAGCAGGCACCTGGGGAGACTACAGCTAGGTTAGCAGTCCAATGAGAAAAGAGACCTGTCATGTCCGAGGAGACTGTATATTTTGAAACCAAAAACAGAGTTGGTGTGTGTCCATACAGCAACTAAATTTACTTGTAAACCAAATAAATGCTCACACAGTATTCCCTCCAGCAAGAGGTAATCTTCCAGGAACAAACACAACAATAGCAGAACACTCTGAAGTTCAAACTTGATTTAAAAATTGCTCGTGAAAATAAATCCCAGCAAACAAATGAACAAACTTCTGGTTGGAGCGATAACAGAAAAAAAGAAACAAATATGACTTGAAACAAAAGTTAAATTGGTTAAGTGCTTTCATCCTTTATTTTAACAGACTTTATCAGAACCATTAAATTAAAATTTCAAACAAAACCTTTTTATATATCAAACTGAAATCACATGTCTCAAAACAACCAATATGGGAGCATTACCATAGAAACTCCAAGCCAGTGAATCAACCACTTCCTAGTCTAAAAATGTTTTCATTATTACATTGGTAAGCCTTACAACAAGTGTTGAGAATGTCATTTTTCATTCTGTACAAGTCAATAACAGATTAGGTAGTACACTATTGTAACCTTGCCAAATAAAAGTAAAGGAACAAAAATACATGGGAAAAAATATTGATCTATATACATCTATATCAGATCAAAGTTTAAATACATAAAAATAGCATAAAACAAAGTTAAAATCTATAGAAAATCTGTGAAAAATACTAAGCCAATCAACATTACTCATGACATAACAATGATCAAAGCTTAGCACATTTCATCTTTAATACTGGAATAATTGAAATGTGTTCATTTAGTCCTGGGAAACTTGAAGTATTAAGTTTTAGTTGCCATTATAATTCTTGAAATTTGAGGTAGTTTTCCCAGTTACCTCTCTTCTCATCCATAGGCACAATTTCTAATAGTCCAAAGGTGAATATTTTAAAATAATTACAAATCAAGGAATGCTTATATAATGCGTTGTTTGCATTTTTCTTCTTGATATTGTAATTATGTTCATAAATTCTATTGCGCAAAATGCACTTTGTTTTTCCCACATAGAATGCAGGGGAATTGGAACACTTAGCTAAGTAAATCACACCTTTTATGGAACAATTACCCTTCACAAACTGAATTTTAATTGTCGTATTAGTATTAATATCAATACTTGGTGTTTCAATTATACAGCAACACTGAGTACAAAAAATCATAGTTTTGTCCCTGTGTAAAGGTCTGGGGAAATATGGTGACTATGTCCTAAAATATTTTTAATGTTCATGCAAGTCTTATAAATAAAATTAGATATTTTCTCCCACTCTTGTAAAAATGTCTTGATCTGTCTTGAAAATGCTCCAATTGCTATTAATAATATCTCTGACAGCCTGGTGCTGGTCATTATTCTCAAGTATCACAGCATGTGAATACATTTTTGTATTGATATTAGTCTCATTAAGATTGATCTTAAAAGGGGGTGCAGATTAGACCAACAGGGTGCATTTATTCCCCAGTTATTAATGAATTATTTCCCTATAGTATCTAGAATTTTTTTTCTAGATAGCCTCTTTCTCTGAACATATTATGTATCCTTTCGTATTCCTTCCCAAAAAGGTAAAAATTAGAGTACATATCTGTGGCTCTGAATAACTGACCTTTAAACAAGTTTTTCTTGATATGGAAAGGATGACTGCTGCGGTAATGTAAATCTGTGTTTGAGAAGGTAGGTTTTCTGTAAATGGTAGTTTCAAATTTATTGGCAGTCAAGTCTTTGTAAATGGTGATGTCTAAGTAACTAGCCTGGTTATATTCAACTTGGTGTGTGAACCTTAAAAAAATCTGTTGTTGCATTAATATATGTAATAAGAGTCTAGTATGATTTCACTCAGACCTGTCCAATGTTCAAAACACACAGAGCAGAGTCATACATACAGTAAGGAATATATAAATGCTTAAGAATTTCAAGTTCTGCAATGTTTTCCTGTCAAAAGACAAAAATAAAGCAGAGTAGCAACAGTTAAGGCAGGCCTCTAGTGTCTTAACAGCATACATACACACTGCACTTCTGAAAGAAATACTGAAAGTTTTCTCTGAAACAGTAAAAAACAAACATTTGTCAACATTAGAAACAAAATAAAGACAGCTACAAGCAGAATTTCCCACATGAACTACTGTAAACCCTAACAAAAATAAAATATTAAAATAAGTATTCTTACGTAAACATAAAAATAGAAGAGAATGATAAATCTAATAATAACATGAAATTAAGTGGTGTCCAAATTGGGCTTATTTGAGCAGTAAGCCAGAAAAAATCAGCACTGCAGAAGATGCTCCACCAATCAGCTGTCACAGGAAGAGAGAGAGGAGTGTCTGAGCTTTTGAAAGTCGGTCACTACTGGCTTACCTTGGCAGATAACCCAGAATGCCAGTGAGGCAGTGGGAATGATGAACATCTATAATACCTGACTTTCTACAGTTTGTATTTTTACTTTACGTCTGTGGGGGCTCCCTCTTACATGCCCTCTGAGTCTGAAAATGAACTTGGCTGAGCAGGGATAACTTAGTTAAGAATACATAAATGAATGTATGAATTAATTAAATAAATTAAATCAATTTATACACAAGTCTTAGATATATTTTTCTTATAATAACATTGATACTGACATCCAAACATATACACTTTCATACCAAGATGGTCTGCCAAGTGATTGAGATACTTAAATCTGAACTATTGACAGATGACTCATTACCTTATCTGTCTTAGTGATAAGATAAGCTAAAGTCTTTTTATTTAGGCATTAGCTTTAGTAGATATCTGTTCAGCTACCATGTAATCCAAAGCTGAAGAGAGAAATTGTCAGCTTTAAGTTCATTCTAAGAGTATCATAGCAGAAAGCAAACATATCTTGTTGTAAAATCTAGTCATATGTAGAAAACTTTCACCAAAGACCTTTAAAAGAACCAAGCCTAATGTTTTGTTCCTCTAGGGGTCCATAGTATTAAAAATGTTCCTGATCATGCAGATTGTGGATAATTTCATAAGTGAGAAAGGTCAGCCAGAAAATACACTAAGAGACTTTGAAAGAACTTTGCTTCCCAGATGAACATAGCCCAGTTTTTTTGTCTTAATTAATCAACACAATAAATACAACAAATGGTGTAGACAGTGAGCGGCTGATTGTAACATGAGATTGCTTCACTTGGACAATTCTTGGTTATGCTTGTACATGAACTTTTATCATCTATGATCCCAAATCATATCATAGGGATAACAGAAATGTGTAGAACAAGCAAAATTATGCTCTGGATTATGCTGTGCAGCTATTCAGTGGCATGTTTCATCAAGTTGACCTTTATTATATAACCCTAATTGAATGAGATATGTCTGCTGAATAGCAATCCTTGAAATTCCCCTGATGTTCATTTTTTAATTTGCTATTTTCATATTTCACATTGTCAAATTTAATTTTTCAAGTAATAGTCAAGAGTTTTTAATACTGATACAAGAAGTGAGGACTCAATAACATGAAAGAATCAGAAAAATGCAAATGCATAATATTTGCATTAATAAGAAAAATATATGTTGCACATCACTCAGCTACTTTGCTATGTCACTTTAATCCGTGTGAATCAGACTTATCAGGCCCTTTGCCACATGCTGGTATTTATAACCCAGGACTTCGATACTGTATAGTGGTTATCCACAATGAGCACTGCTACAAAATATGTGCAAATAAATGTAGCACAGCTGATTCACGCTGAATAAGGAAAAGCAAAGGCATTTGGGAAAAAATGCCCACTTATGGCAAAAATGTAAAGTACCAAGAGATAAGTGGTAAATATATGAAAGGACCAGAGCTGGATCTAGCACTAGGTGACCTATGCAGTTTTCTAGGGCCACTAGCAGGGACAGGGGTCCAATGGCTGATGGGTGCCACAAAAGTTAATTTTTTTCTTTAAGAGCACACTCTGCATGCGTTACATTTCTTCTTTAAGGACACATGCAGAGTGCATCCTTAGTAGCATCTGTAGTACAACGCATGCACATTTAAACTGGAACAGAGCACATGATTTTTGTAGTATGGATTTGGATTTTTTCTTATGTTGTTAATGTTATGGACAAATGGTTAGATTAGTGAAGAATGAATGGATGGTGTGTGTGTGTGTGTGTGTGTGTGTGTGTGTGTGTGTGTGTGTGTGTGTGTGTGTGTGTGTGTGTGTGTGTGTGTGTGTGTGTGTGTTTGAAATGCCCCATTTGGGTGGGACAGGTTGGTTAACTCATTCAGGCTCAAACTCTGTACCTTCAATACAGGACCCTAGAGCTTGAATCCTCTATACCAACTGCCAAACTGTATTCACAAGTGCGTTTGAAGGACTGTTGAGTTTTAGTGCATTTTCAAAGAATGCTCAGTTATTATGCATTTTCAAAGAATGTTGAGTTCCCATGCATTTTCAAGGACTGTTGAGTTTCCATGGATTTTCAAGGAATCTTGACTTTCTGTGGACTTTCAAGGTATGTTGACACACAAATAACACTAATACAAGCTTTACCCTCAAAACAGTTTCCACCACTTCAATCAAAAGCATGCTCTCCAAACTAAAAACCTCATCAACAGCAGCCAACCTACTCCCCAGCTATTTCTTGAAACTCACAGCAGATGCTATTGCTACCCCAATCTTTACTCTCATAAACAGATCAGTTGTTGAAAACTATGTGCCTAAACTCTAGAAAATATCCTATGTTACACCCATGCATAAAGGCGGGACCTCTACTGAACTTAATAACTACAGACCCATTGCTTTACTCTCCCCTCTGGCCAAAATCCTAGAAAAATGCATCCATACCCAGATGCTAAAATATCTCCTAGACAGCAACATCCTGTCACCTACTCAGCATGGTTTCAGACCTGCCCATAGTACCACTACAGCCCTCCTCTGCTTCATAGACACAGTAAACCATGTAAAAAATGAAGGCCTGCAGGTGTCAACTCTTTTTTGAATATGTCCAAAGCATTTGACACAGTCTCGCACCAAATCCCGCTAAACAAACTAAACCAATATCACCTATCAAATTCCACTCTTACCTGGTTCCAAAGCTACTTAACTGACAGGTACCAAGCTGTGAAATGGGAAAATTATCTCTCTCCTCAGCTGTCCATAAATATAGGAGTCCCACAGGATTCTGTCTTAGGACCACTACTATTCACAATCTTCACAAATGACCTCCATACCTCCACACAGCATGCATCTATCATTCAATATGCAGATGACACTACCTTAATCTGTGCTGCACAAAACATTCCCACCCTCCTGCAAACAACTCAACTAGCATTCTTTGACATTGAAAACTACCTTACCAAAGCCCAACTTATCCTCAATCCAAAGAAAACTCAGCTTATGATTATATCCAGTTCTAACAAAAACACTGATAACAGTCAATTCACTATCTACTCCACAAATGCTACTCCAATCGCTCCAGTGGCACAGGCTAAGCTATTGGGAATAACCATAGACTCCCACCTAATATTTGATAGTCATCTCAACTTAACTATTAAAAAAGTACATGCCAAACTGGGATTACTCTACCGTATCAAACCATTTCTTACCAATAACACAAGATCAGCCATTGCTCACTCCCAACTTCTATCCACCCTAGTCTATGCATCTCCCATTCTGACTAATCTCAACAAAACTGTACTAAGCAAAATGGAAGCCTGCTATAACAGAATTACCCGCTTTGCTGCAAATTGCTCGTATAGAGCTCATCACTGTACTGCTTTGAGACAGCTCCACTGGCTTGAACTGCCCAACCTCCTAACTTACAATCAGCTCTGCCTCTGTCATTCGATCCATTACCTCCCCAATAAGTGTTCTGCCCTCAAAAACCTAGTACAACATCACTCAGCCAAAAGGCCTCTTAGATCATCAAGCAAACTACTACTAGAAACCACCAACAGCTACAATAGCTTTGGAGATGCACTATATAGCAGTTCAGTGGCTAAAAATGGAACTCTGTCTCCACTAACATTCAAAATACATCATCCAAAGCCTCCTTTAAAGACCTCATCAGGCAAAATCATAAGCAAAGTTGGCAGTGTCATGATTGCTCCCCAGGCAAGTGAAAGCAGATAAGGTACACATACTAAACCTAGAGTACTTGATAATACTTTTCAATCTTACTCACAAACACTGGCTAATCTACAATGTATGTACTGTACCTGTGTACTATGTGTGTATTCTACCTATGTTCCAAATTTCAGCTGTACACCACAAATCTATTAATTACCTTTACTTTTAAATTAATATTTTTTTGTTTGTTCTCTCCACTGTAACTGTTGATGTGCTGCATACCACTGTAAAAACATGTATTTTGTAATTTGGGTGTATACTGATCATGTCTAAATAACTAAATATATCTGTAATTTTTCTATGTGGAGCTTTTCTCCCCGGGCCTCTGCTGAAAAAGGGCCTTTTCGGCTCAGTCAGACACCCCCAGTTAACAAATGTAAAATAAATAAAATAAATAAATGTTGACTTTATGTGCATTTTCAAGGAATGTTGATTTTCAGGGGAAGAAAAGTTTACTGGTGCAAATGCTAAGTCTGTTTTCAATGTGTAACTGTTCTGTTTGACAAATGGCCATCATCACTGTTTTTGCTATAGATTTTAAAAGTATTGTTAGTAAAACAACTGGTAGCATATTTGCTTTTTGGTGCAGAAGTCTGTGTGTTCTACTCCCCTACCATCTGCATGGAGTGCTGACATTGCATGCATGGAAGTCATAAACAAAGACATTGGTAACCTCCAAACTCTGGACCCCACCCAGTTCGGGTTTGTGAAAGGTAGATCATGCCTCCTGAACCTCATCAACTTCTTTCAAGCAGTCACCAAAGCTGTTGATGAGGGTAAGGTGGTTCACACAGCCTATCTTGACCTCGCCAAGGCTTTTGACACCATCCCCCATTCTGGAATTATAGCTAAACTCACCAAACTAGGTATAAATCCCTACGTCACAAGATGGGTTGCCATTTGGCTCACTGACAGAACCCATACTGTAAAAGTTGCAGACTCCAAATCTGACTTCAAACCAGTGATAGGTGGAGCACCACAGGGTTCAGTCCTGGGACCTCTGCTGTTTGGTATCTACTTCTCTGAAGTACTGGCTAACACAGAAGGCCTTTGGCTAATGAAGTTTGCAGATGGCTGCAAACTAGGAGCCATAGCTGAGTCCCCAAATGATGTGGACATCCTACAGAAGGGCCTCACTGAGACAGATGCCTGGTGTCAGAGCCATGGCCTCAAGCTCAATGCCAAAAAGTGCAATGTCATCCCCTTTAGTAAAAACTCTGTACCCATGAACTACCACATAGGCGGCAGTCTACTTAGCAACAAATGCATGATAAGAGACCTGGGGACCCAGGTGGACAGTAGTCTCTCCTCTGATAATCACATTGCCACAGTAGTCAGGCAATCCTTCTGCGTGGCACTCCTCATCACAAAAGGGTTCTCATCTAGGAAAAAAGAGGTCATTGTTCCCCTCTACTTGACACTCATTAGACCCATTATAGATTACAACTCTCCTTTTAGAATATACCTCACAAGACAGCTGCAGCAGCTGGAAAGGCCACAGATATACCTCACAAAGAGGATTACTGGCCTCAAACAGATGCCCTACACTGACTGATTCAAAAAACTCCAGCTTTACACTGTAGCATATTGCCTACTCCGAGGTGATCTCTGCCTAACATATAAAGCCATGTCAAACCCAGAACTATTGGACATGCTACACCTAAAGAAATCCCAATCCCTCCAAGCTACATGCTCTAGGGACCTAAACCTTGTCACCACAATAAACAGGACATGCTGGATGGCTAGATTACTGTCCCAGAGACTTCCCATACTCTGGAGCAAGCTACCCATATATGTTAAGCAAAGTTCCTCATTAGTGCTCTTCAAGAAAATCTTGACAAGTGGATGGGAAATAAGAAATACACCCCAGGGATCACTTCTGTGGCTCTGCTCGACAGGGGCACAGGAAAATAACTTTCTTGGGTGGCGTAAGCCAGGGAATTTTGTTGGCTAGGCTTGCTTAGGCCCTTGGGCCAATAGCCTAGTACCTACCTATGAACCTTTTCGGGGAATAGGGGTGCTGCACTCCTGAGCATGTCCTCCTTTGGATGGGATACCTAGTAACTATGAGCCTATTGCCAGTTTGACAGCCATTCCCTATTGCAATATCAATAGCTTACCAATTTTTTAATGTAACAGTTTATTCTTCAAGGGCAGCATGCACTGAATTTGTACATGAAACACTGAAATGTAATGTTATTTGTCAGCAGCAACCTCTTCATTACTTATAGATCTCTTTATTGTGGAATTATTCAGATGACTTTTACATCTGCAGAGATTGTGTATACTGACTGATATTGGTGGATAGTAATGACAGACGTTTGAGTGGCCTTTTTTGGTTGGAAATGTTCTGTAATGGGTAGTTTTGTCACTATTGGTGAATACATTTTGATTTTTGCTTACTGGAAAAATGTTCAAACCTGAAAATTTAAAATATACTTTAACAAGTGGAGTTGTATTATACAAGGAATATAATTCAATACAATCAGGATGGTGCATCAAACCCTACATGTATGCATGGTCCAAAAATTGTGTGCAAGGGGCCTGTTGTTTGAAAACAAAGGTAAACTTAATTTGCCACTGGCCAGATGCACTTTCTTTGAATGTAGGCTTCAATGCCATTTCAATGAATGTGAATTTCAAGGACAGAGAAGCTGACTGTTCATACTAAGTATGTTTTCATTGTGAGACTGTATTATTTTGTTTAGCAAGTGTCTATCGGTTGTTGTGCTATAACATTTGAAATAAAAGTTTTAAATTAAGTCCTAATATCTATAATCATTGTTGAAGTAAAGAAGGAAACAGTATGCACACTGACAGGTTTGAACAGAGTTTATGGTAACTGGGGAGAAATAGCCAATTAAAGGTACACTGGAATGGCTGCGGGGGGGGGGGGGCTGCTGCACGGAAGGCTGCTGTGTATATTTGTGGGAGGGGCATGATCCAGTACCCTGCCTAGGGCCCCATGTGACCATGATCTTCCTCTACCAAGGACTATTGTAAAGTTGCAGGCTTTGTATGACTTCATATGTATTCAGATATTGCATATGGACATGGTTATGCACAGTCATTCTTTAAAGATGTAAGGTAAGATTCGGACTGTGTGGTTTTTATTATTAACATTTTTTTAAAAACTAAATGAGTTTAATATGTTTTGTATAGGGGTATCATTATTTGGACACCCTGTTTTCATAAAAGGGTACAAAGGTGGAGATAGGAAAGACTGAAAAAGGGGTGACACAAAAAAGAGGAAAACACAGCAGGCATACATCATGATGGTTGTGTTTGTGGACATGTGAGAGGAGGGGCACTATGTTTTGGGGGTATAGATCCCTTTATTTTTTCAAATATTTTTTATATTATAGTGTACTCTGGATAACAAGTAGGTAAGAGGGTGTAGGAGAGAAGGTAAGGGAAGAAGGAGTCAGGTGAGTGGTACCAGCAACAGCCCCCAAGTCCACAGAGCCTGAAATGTTTCCACTGCTAGATGTTGTTGCAGTAGAAAGCCCCTATGTTGAGGAGGCAGGGGCCTGTGATGGCATGGTGTTCAGCAACAACTGGGGCAGCGAGCCTCTAACCCACAGAAGACAGGCCTCGATTGGCTGAAGCTGTCTGTCCACAACTTGCTGTAGCATGCCCTAATCAAGTCCTGAAGCCATTGTTCAGTGAGGCTTGCCAAGTTGACACATTCTAGGGTGCTTGCAGAACTAGTGCCACCACCCCAACCCTGCAAGGATGTCTCTGGACACACAGAGGGTGAATGCTGGTTAACCTGTTTGGTTTGTGTCTGGGAAGCTCTTGAGGAATTTAAATCTATAAAAAATGAACAGAAATGGGGCACAAAGAAAATATAAAAGAACAAAGGAATAAATAATGAAAATAAGAAAAAGAGAAAAGCGGTGTGGAGACAACAGAGAAAATACACACAAATTGAAACATAAAGTTAAACAGCATTCAATTTATTATTTTAAAACAATTTATTTTTATAAATATTTATTCAAGTAAAACAAAAATGTTTGGGAAATCTTATACATACATGGGAACACTAATGTGCAAAGTGCTCACGTATGGCCTCAAGTATGATAGGAGAAGTACTTATGGATACTTGTGATCAATGATATGGGAAGTGCTTTTCCCTACTTAGAGAGAATGTGTATTTATATCAAGTTTTGGTGAGATTTACATTTTGCAGTGTACTATACTAACAACGGAAACCACACTCTATAAATATTTATTACATGTAAGTAAATCTGTTAAAAACAGCCTACTGCATTGATATATTGAGATATCACTTACAGTTTGTTTCAAATTTGTACAGAAAGCACTGAAGGCCTTCAGTTACCATCCTTTATAAATACTTGGTTATATACATTAATGAAATTCACTTATAAAAGAATACTGCCTTTACTACTTTATTCATGTTCAACAGTGGCTTCAACTAATCGCTCAGTGCTGGTTACGGTCAAATTATATCTCGTCATCCACTATATAGAGAAGACATATTACAATTGTTGTTTACCTGTATTTCACCTTTTTTCCTTAATGTTACTAATATAACTACTACTATTACACAGGGCATTTCATTCACTACAGTACTTGTTTAGTATGCATTTGTCTAAATATTTATTAATACCTGAATTCTCATACTGTCCCAGTCTTTAATACAAGTTATAAATAACTTGTTACACTTGTGCACATCTTGTCTGTTTGGGTGAAGGATGTTGTCTGGAGTTTTTCAATACCTTTCTACTGTGGGTTCTACTTTCAAACATTAGACTTTGTTGATAAATGTATGTGAATTCTGCTCAAGCAGAAGCTGTTCACACATAGAAAATGTAGCAGTTCAAGGAAATTTTCTATTCCTTTCAATTCAAGCTTAAAAATCCTGTGTTACAGATGAATGCTGTACATGTAAAACTGTGTTACAGATTGATGCAGTACATATAAAAGTGTGTTACAGATGGATGTTGTACATGTAAAACTGTTTGTGTTACAGACTGATGCTGTACATATAAAACTGTTACAGATAGATGTTGTACATGTAAAACTGTTTGTTTTACAGACTGACACAGAACACATATTTCAAAATAACAATGTGTGCTTTGACGCTTTTCTGCTTAATAATTGTAAGAATATAAGGGGATGGTTTAAAATGTATACAGAAGTAATACATCTGGTCATTTCTCACTAAACTCTGGTGGTCTTTCACTTGATGCTGCAACCTCCACCCCCTTCATCCAACACCCTACTTTGACTAGGGTGTAGTGCTGACTGAGAGTTCAACCATCTTGAATGTGCAGTTAAAACTATGGAAGAAATTATTGTCTTATGCAATTATTATACTAATAAATATTTTCTAGCCTACACAAACAAAATCCTTTCTTTACAAAAATGGCCTGCATGTACGTTATCTAAGGTAATACAATACTATAAATTAAATTTTTAGGCAATGCAGATATTTTTTGTGTATACATACATACAGTTATATACACAAAAAATAGTATAGTTGCAAGTGTACTCATGCAAATGTATAGCTGTAATTTCAGACATATACATGTATATTTCCATGTATTTCTTTATCCAGCCATACATCCATACATACATATGTTTCATTTGTATTTATGTGGAAATTATGTTATCACATAAACATTCCATATATTTGTGTACATGTGCCTCTACTCGGACATTGTGGGATCCCACACTCTGCCGCTTTTGTGTCAGTAAGACATGAAAATTATAGTATCATGAATTCAAGAGAATAGTAGGGATTAGAGGAAGAATGGATCTGCTAACAAACTAATAGCTTTACTATTATGAATGTATTTATGATAGCACAGATATTACTATGACAGGCTTATATAATTATGGGTTTTGCATCACCTACCTTTTGTTCTGAGGATGTTAGGTATGTTTTCATTGTTGTGTTGTTGGACTACCTGATGATTCCATCAATTTTTTTTGTGTAAAATGTTTTTGAGTATGACTATGGAATATTTTTATGTGCAGTAATGATGCAGAACATGGGATCAAGGCAGAGAAAGGACAACTTCAGTCATGAGGAAAAGCACATCCTCATGCAACCCTTAGGGCATGTGGGAAACTTCTGTTTGCTAAAGGAGGCCTGAACGAGTTGAGAGGGCAAATGCCTGGAATCAAGTTGTCTTGGGCATTAATGCAGTGGGTAGAAGAAACTACACATTAACACATTGCAGGAAACAGGAAAATAATATGGTAGGATATGTTAGAAGCAAGCTGAGGCAGAGTACAATTGTCTGCACCAGTAATGGATAAAGGGGCCTCCAACAATTATCCCTTTAACACAAGATGAGGGATGCTTCCTCTCAATCCAGAGGAATGACTATGACACAGAAGATGATGGCACTGGAATAATCACATTTGGTGTGGACACAGACTATTATTACCAGTGACTGCAGTAGCAACATTCATCTGCTCAGGAAGGTTGATTTAAAATCAGTAACATATATTTATAAGGAGAATTGAATGCTAATATAGAATGATTATATTTAACATGTGACAATTATTATTAACAGGTGAATCTTCCACCTCTGCACATAATGACATTGAATGCAGTGGGTATGGTAATTGTCCCCCATACCTTCTTAATAAGCACACAGTAGTATTGCTATTTATTGGCAATATTTTAAAATCCTTTTTTACAAGATCAGCAGTGGAAACAAACAGTTACACTATACCAATAACTCTGGAGGACATCAGAAGCAGAATGGCTGTTGAATATGATAATGGTAACATAGTTATATTTATGAGGCAGCTGGAGAAACTGGTACACAGCTCCCACATTTAACAGCAGGCTCTCATACCCCACAACATGTTCATAGGTTCATATGTTCATAGGCAGGTACTAGGCTATCGGCCCAAGGGCCTACATAAGCCTAGCCAGCAAGGTACCATAGCTTACGTTACCCAATAAAGTTATTTTCCTGTGCCACTGTCCAGCAGATACACAGAAGTGATCCCCGGGGTGTATTTCCTATTTTCCATGCACTCATCAAGATTTTTCTTGAAGAGTGCTAATGAAGAATTTTGCTTGACATAGATGGGTAGCTTGTTCCAGAGTGTAGGAAGTCTCTGGAACAGAAATCTATTCCTCCAGCATGTCTTGTTTATTGTGGTGACAAGGATTTGGTCCCTAGAGCATGTAGCTTGGAGGGATTGGGATTTCTTTAGGTGTAGCATGTCCAACAGCTCTGGGTTTGACATAGCTTTATATGTTAGGCAGAGATCACCTCGGAGTAGATGATATGCTAAGGAGTAAAGCTGGAGTTTTTTGAGGCAGTCAGTGTAGGGCATTTGTTTGAGGCCAGTAATCCTCTTTGTGAGGTACTTCTGTCACCTTTCCAGCTGCTGCAGATGTCTTGTGAGGTACATTCTAAAAGGGGCATTGGACTCTATAATGGGTCTAATGAGTGACAAGTAGAGGGGAACAATTAACTCTTTTTTTCTAGATGAGAAACCTTTTATGAAGAGATGTGAAAAAAAATTAATCTGTTTTTACTGTACTTGTGTTTCTACCTACTTTTTTTACTTTTGCATCATCTTAAAAGTACTCAATTGTATTTATTACTGCTTGGTGTAACTCATTCTTAGCCTTTTGGTTTAAACACTTGAGCTTCGGACCAGTTGTTTTGCACTGAGAGGGTTTGCAGTCTGCACTGTAGTGGCAGAACAGGTAGCTTACATCCTTCTAGGTTGGGAACTGCTGATTGAGGGCTCAGTGTCTGTTATTCTAAAAGTGTATTAATTCTGGTTTAGGCACTTGGGCTTTTAGGCCAGTCATTTTACATTAAGAGGGTTTGTGGTCTGCACTCTTGTGGGAGGAGAGGCTGGACTCTGCCCTTCTGAGCTGGGAATTTCTGGTTGAAGGCTTATAGTGCATGCATATCTGAACTGCTTCTTACTGAAGTTGGTGCGCCTTGTTTGCTGTGGCATAGACTGGATTCGGGCCTGCTGGATCTAGCTTTGTTTGTGTAACTTGAGCACTAATCCAGGCATTCTCTAAAGTATTCAATTGTATTTATTACTGCTTGGTAGTAACTTGATTAAAGTGTAGCTATCATTCTAAGTCTTTTGGATTAAGCACTTGGGCTTCAGACCAGTTGTTTTACATTAGGAAGGTTTGTGGCATGCACTGTGGTGGCAGGACAGGTAGCTTTCATCCTTCTAAGTTGGGAACTGCTGATTGAGAGCTCAGTGTCTGTTATTCTTAAAGTGTATTAGTTCTAGTTTAAGCACTTGGGCTTCAGGCCAGTTATTTTACATTAAGAAGGTTTGTGGTCTGCACTCTTATGGGAGAAGAGGCTGGACTCTGCCCTTCTGAGCTGGGAATTTCTGGTTAAAAGTTTATAGTGCCTGAATATTTGAACTGTATCTTACTGAAATTGGTACACCTTGTTTGCTGTAGCATAGACTAGATCCAGGCCTGCTGAATCTAGCATTGTTTATATGCTTGTTGTTTGTTTGCTTGTTATTTTTCCTGGAATGCTAATTCCACCTAATGCGCGGCTTCTCAGCACTTCTGTAGATCACTAGTGATATCTGCATTGCTTACTGTACTTATTTCCTTGTTTCACTTGAAAGAAAGCTACTGTTTGTCGTTTTTGCATTTAAGTTACCTGTAACACATTGCACTTAAGTTACCTGGCACTTGCTCACTAAAGCAATTATATAAGTCAGCACTAATAATTAAAAGCACTACACCCTCACTCCCCACTGGCCCTGGTTTTCAATTATTAAGGAATTCCCAATATTATTCTAGCATGTCCAAAGGTCAGTTGTCAATCTCCTCTCCGGTCCAGCTGGTGAATCTGGGAATCTTGAGGCAATGTTACAACTGCCTCATGTACACAGACAACCCTCTCCTCCTCCCAACAAATTCCAACACATGTGAGAGATGCAACCATATAGCCAAACTGGAGGCTAAGCTCTCTCAACTCAGTACTGGCATAACCAGTCAGGAGGAGAAGGAAACCACACTCACTACAATTCCAGTCTCACATAGACCTACCACGACAGCAAACCAAACACATAATCACACAAAAACATACTCGGAGGCTCTAAATAAAGATCTGCCAAAGCAGCAGAGACCTCCAAAGCAGACACCCAAGCAGCTGCTACCCCAAAACAAAACACGTGCAACACATATCTCACAAAGCCAGTGTGCCGAACAGTCACAGCCCTTAAGACTAAACAACACACCTGATACACTTGTAATAGGTGACTCTATTGTCAGGCACACTGACGTCCCGCTCACCAGGCTGAACAAGGAGAGGGTCACGGTGAGCAGTCTGTCGGGCGCTAGGATCCGCCACATAACACAAGCACTCAGGTCACTCCAAGGCAAGTACAGATATGACTCAGTCATTGTCCATGCTGGTGTGAATGACCTGAGACGTACCTCCCTGGACTACATAAAAAGAGACATAAAGGAGCTCTCTGAGCATGTAGCCCAGGCCGGTATGACGCTGACCTTGAGTAGCATCTTACCCTCACCAAGAATGATGCCACAATATGAAGACAAGATGATCAATTTCAACAATTGGCTTAAGTACTGGTGTCATTCAAAGGGGATCCAATGCCTGTCAGCTTGGGATGATATGCTCGACAAGCCACGATGCTTCGCTAGGGATGGCTTGCACCTGTCATCCCTCGGCTTTCGGATATTGGCAAAGGCTCTTGCTACCCCCATAGTGCCTTTTTTAGGCAAGGCTCAAAAGACAAACCCACCTCCATAGGAATCACAAGGGTTAAGAAACTAAGAGTAATGCTACTCAACGCCAGAAGTCTAAACCTCAAGATACACGCACTCGAAACTCTCCTTAGCGTGGAGAACATCGATATCTGTGCAGTAACAGAAACCTGGTTCAGCGCTCCCGAGAGCACCCCAGCACTGCCAGGTTATACCTCATACCATGCTTTTCGGCCCCAAAACTTGGACTGAACCACAAAAGGAGGGGGAGTATCGATATTCATCAAAGATACCCACACCTCCAGGTTGGTGGCAAAGCACGAAGCATCAGAGACTATCCATGTGCAACTAACAGTGGGTAAAACTGCCTTCCAGTTTATTGCCTGCTACAGACCACCCTCCCAAACCCAGGAACCCCACTCGGCCTTCCTGAGAACACTGGAAAATATGAAGGTCTCTCCAAACACCATTATATTGGGCGACTTCAACTACCCAAACATAGATGGGGAGCATTACTCTAGCTCCAACACCCTAGCCCAAAGGTTCCTAGAATTTATAAACTCAAATGCTATGGAACAACTTGTTACCACTCCCACAAGAGGGGAAAACATACTGGACCTGATCATCACCAACATGGGGACTCTATGCTCCAGACTAGAAGTGTATTCCTCACTGGTAAGATCAGACCATAAACTAATCTCACTGGATATTCACATCCCGACCCCACCCCCTGCCCAGAAAACCACAGTGAAAAACTTCTCTAAAGCAAATTTCATACTCCTCAAAACTGAGGTGGAATCCTTCAAAGCCCCTGGGCCTGTGGAAAATACGGCCCAGATCGCAGAATCCTTTATAAACGCATTCTATGAACACCTTCAGGAATGCACGGATCATGCGATCCCAAATAAAACCAAGACCCAATCCTCCAAAGGCAGACGTCCTGTCTGGTGGACCCTAGCCATAAACAAACTATACAATAGAAGGAGGAAGCTACTAAATGATAGAGCAAAATCCCAAAAAGGGAAGGCATCACTGATCAGTATTAGCAAAAAACTACGGGCACACATAAAATTGTCTAAGGCCAGCTTCGAGAGAAAAATTGCACAGGACACTAAGGATAATCACAAGGCTTTCTTTAGTTATGTTAGGAACCTGGGTGGTAATTCCCAGATATGCTCAGAAATAGTCCAAAATGAAAAAAAAAATACATCGAACCCACAGACATTGCCAACATCCTAGCTGACAGGTTCAGCGCAAACTCCCCCCCCCACCAAAAGGGCAAATATCTATCCCAGCAGAGTGCTGCCCCCCTGACATCTCAGATGCTCAGGTAAGAGCCGCCCTCTCCAAAGCAAAAAACACAGCATCAATGGGACCAGACGGTGTTCCGGGCTGCGTCCTACATGAACTCCAAGAAGAGCTAAACCCAAACATAAAACTACTGTTCAATCTCAGCCTTACTACAGGATACGTGCCCAAAGAGTGGTGTACAGCAACATTGGTCCCTCCCCATAAAGGTGGTGCCTCAATGGATCCTGGAAACTATCGCCCCATAAGCCTGACTAGCTTGGTCTGCAAATCTATGGAAAGGATCATCATGGACCTCATAAATAAAGATATTGGGGACCTACAAACACTGAATCCTACCCAGTCCGGCTTTGTTAAGGGCAGATCCTGCCTCTTAAACCTGGTTGATTTCTTTGAAACAGTCACCAAGGCCATTAACGAGGGGAAGGTGGTCCACACAGCCTACCTGGACCTCACAAAAGCCTTCGATACAATACCCCACTCGGGCATTATAGATAAGCTCACCAGCTTAAATATAAACCCCTATGTCACTAGATGGATTGCAAACTGGCTCAAGGACAGAACCCACATGGCTAGAATTGCTGGAGCCATGTCAGACTCCAAACCAGTTACAAGTGGTGTCCCACAAGGCTCAGTCCTGGGACCACTCTTGTTCGGTATATATTTCTCGGAGGTACAGGCCAACACGGAAGGACTGTAGCTGACCAAGTTCACAGATGACTGCAAACTGGGCACCATAATCGACTCTCCAGCTGACACAAGCATCCTCCAAAAGGGCCTCATAGAAACAGACAACTGGTGCCAGAGCCATGGCCTCAAGCTAAATGCCAAAAAGTGTATAGTCATCCCCTTTGGCAAAAACAAAGTGCCCACAAATTACCACATAGGTGGTAATCCATTAAGTACAGAAGAAGTAGTTAGGGACCTGGGGACCCAAGTTGATAGAAATCTCTCATTTGACAACTACGTGGCCAAAGTGGTTAGAAAAACATTTTATATAGCCCACCTAATCATGAAGGGATTTACATCTAGATCAGGGGACGTCATTGTGCCTCTTTACTCATCCCTCATCAGGCCCATAATTGAGTACAATGCCCCTTTTGGGATGTACCTTACCAGACACCTGCAGCAACTGGAAAGACCCCAGAAGTACCTCACCAAGAGGATCAAAGGGCTCAAACAGATGCCATATGCTGCCCGGTTAAAGAAACTCCAGCTCTACTCAGTGGCATACTGCCTGTTCAGAGGTGATCTGTGCCTGACGTATAAAGCCATGTCCAACCTAGAATTAATGGACATGCTGCACCTCAGAAAATCCAAATCCCATTGAGCTACGTGCTCGAGAGACTTGAACCTCATCACTGAAATAAATAGGACATGCTGGAGGGACAGATTCATAACCCAGAGGTTCCCTTCACTCTGGAATAAAATCCCAGTCCAGGTTAGGCAGAGTCCCTCATTGACTCTCTTCAAGAGGAATCTTGATGAGTGGATAGGAGATCGTAGTTTTACCCCGGGTATCACTTCTGTGTCACTGTTAGACAGAGGCACAGTATACTAACCTCGAAAAAGGGCATAGCAAAATAAATTTAAAATGGGTGGCGAAAGCCAAACACATTCTGGCTAGAATTACAAATGCCCTAGGGCAGATAGCCTAGTATGAACCTATGAACCTATGTGTCACATAGAAGGACTTCCTGACTACTTTGGCGATGTGACTATCAAAGGAGAGACTACTGTCTACCTGGGTGCCAAGGTCTCTTATCACGCATCCAGTGTTAAGTAGATTGCTGCCTATGTGGTAGTTCATGGGTACAGAGCTTTTACCAAAGGGGATGACACTGCACTTTTTGGCATTGAGCTTGAGGCCATGGCTCTGACACCAGGCATCGGTCTCAGTGAGGCCCTTCTGTAGAATGTCCACATCATTTGGAGACTTGACTATGGCTCCTAGTTTGCAGTCATCTGCAAACCTAGTCAGCCAGAGGCCTTCTGTATTAGCCTGTACTTCAGAGAAGTAGATATCAAACAGGAGAGGTCCCAGGACGGAACCCTGTGGCACTCCACTTGTCACTGCCTTGATGTCAGATTTGGAGTCTGCAACTTTTACAGTGTGGGTTCCATCAGTTGGCAACCCATCTTGTGGTGTAGGGATTTATACCTAGTTTAGTGAGTTTAGCTATAATTTCAGAATGGGGGATGGTGTCGAAAGCCTTGGCAAGATCAAGATAGGCTGTGTGAACCACCTTACCCTCATCTGCAGCTTTGGTGACTGCCTCAAAGAAGTTGATCAGTTTCAGGAGGCATGATCTGCCTTGCACAAACCCGAACTGGGTGGAATCCAGAGTTTGGAGGTTACCAATGTCTTTGTTTATGAGTTCCATGATGATATGTTCCATGGCCTTGCAGACCAGGCTCGTCAGGCTAATAGGTCGATAGTTCCCGGGATCAGTGGTGGCTCCCCCTTTGTTAATAACTCTACAGGAAGTGATAGTGCATCACAAAATCAAGCACATGCTGGCATTGCAATCAAACTTGCACAGGAAGAAAACCCATGCACCTCTATGCCAGTATCTCCAAACCCAGATGGACACCTTGAGAATGATGGCAGACATTTACAGTAACAGTGTCCACAGTGACACATTTACAAAGGGGATCCAGGTGAAGGAATTTGTTGCAGCTACCCCATGAAACATGTAAAGCATACTAGACTCAAGTAGGAGTCAGTCTTGCAAGAGGAAGAGGACGGGATACTGTCTGGGCATGTTGGGGCAGATCACATGAGACTACAAGTGGCAGTGCTTCTCAAGAAAGTGTTGTAATTAGTCGGGAAAGTAGAACATAATTCATGCAGGCCACATCAGCATGTGTCTACACCTATCAAAACCTCTTATTCAAGGTCATGGTCACAGTCTTGCAGCACTGTCAGATCAATGTGTCTGCAGGCTCACCTGCATCAAGTAGATCATGACATTGGAGTGATTCATCAACCAGATCTTGCAAGAGTCCCTCTTAAAATCATTTGCACCATCACCTAGCTTATACATAGGAGATGTATATGACACATTTAATATTGACGTACTGTGACTCAGTTGTGATATTTCTGTCACTTACAGTCTTACCCTCACACAAATGACAATGTTTAACATGAAGGAGAATAACTTATTAAACAATGTGGGAAAAAATGAGAACTTAGGACACTTTACAACTCTATGCCTGTCATTCCTGTAATGGTACTGCTTAAAACCTCATGGAACCATGAAAAGAAAGCTAAGCTGGATGTCATAACAAAAGATGGCAGTCATTAACACCATTAATGTTGCATGCATTGACATTGTTATAGCTGGCAGTTTTATACAACTTAAAAGTAGAGATACTTAAGTTTTCAGGGAAACACTAATAAGAAAATTACAGATTAAAATGAGTATCCTGCCATTTAAACAAACACTGCTGTCACCTCACCCTCACCACTGCACAAATGATATTTGTTGTCTCTGAAGCCACAAATGATTGTGTATGACAAAATAAAAACAAAAAAACTAGTGCTTGTCTGTGATGAATAATGGCTTGTTGCTTTGGAACACTAGCTGGGTTTCATGATTTTGAAAATGATTGTAACTGAGATCATCAATGAAGTCTTAAAACCACTAGTTTCTTTTTTTTTTTTTTTTTTTTTTCCCTCAACACTCTTTGTGATGATGTTGAAACTAGATAGATTCCTGTGCTTATCCATTTTTACAAAATAAAATAATCAGATGCACGGTATCTCAAGAAACAACATCGGTCAAACTGAGAAAACATTGCATCACATATGAAAAAAAATGATACTTGTTTTTTTGATTGGCCATTCAGTATGTGCATAGTCAGGTAAACCTTCTGACTAGGACTTGTGCAAAACAGTTAAAAAAGTAATTATTTATTGTACGATGCCCTAACAACTCTACTAAACAGGAGCCAGTGGGTACTCAAGCATGACTTTTACCAGCAATAATATAAGTACTTATTCTGAAATAAAAAAAAATAATAATAATTATATAAGGATCCTTTGAAATATCCTTTAATAAAACATTATATAGTAATTTAATTTAGTTGTATGAAATGAGATAACATAAAGATATCATGGAGTCTGTCCTGCGTTAGGAATAACACTCTTTTTTCAGTTTAATTTTTATTATGGATAAAGATTACTCAAATCAGGACAAGTGGTTTAGAAAAATAGATGAGAGGATGGATGGAGGGAGAGATGGATGGGTAGATAGAGGGATAGTGGGATGGACAAATGGACGTTTGGATGAATGGAAGGATAGACTGGTGGATGAAGCAGTTAAGAAGTGTATTATTCATTGCGTATTTGTAGCAGACATTAGCTTTAAAAATTGGAATTTAGCTAAACAATGCATATAAATATATTACTTGCAAAAGTAATCACATCACATTTTCTCTTGCATAAAATTTCTTAAACAATAAAACACAAACATGCTGGTGAAATAAAATATAGTAATAATATTATCATCAACTGTGATAAGCATGTGACACTTTAAAGATCTTTGATATGTAAATCTTTTAAAGCAGTGCCGAATATTCAGGACAAACTGAAACAAAAAAGGCATCTTGCGTCACACTTGCCAGGTTTCATGGAAAAGCTGAAAGGTCAGCTAATCTTAAATGAGCTCAGTTTGATCAAATGATAATCAGGGTTCTGTTTATTCACATATGCAAGATGTTAATTAGCCAAGTCTGTTTATCACATAACAAGAATGTAACATGCTCTTATCCTGTTACATTTTGGTAAAAAGCTTTTTGGCTGTCTGCCAAGAGAGATTAGAATCTAAATTATTTTAGAGTTTTTGAATGAAGAAAATGCCATTTAAATGTCACCAAACATTTATGCTTCATTAGAAGTACTCAATTTAACAAGAAAATTGTATTTTTCATTTTTAAAATTGTGTTAAATATATTTATTATTGCAAATATTAAGTTTAACTTGAATATTATATGAGATTACGCCTTTCTTATTTTCATCTCTACACATTTAACAGCGTGAGATTTATAATGTCCTATGTTAAATAACACTTTAAAAACTGCAGTCCAGCCATCATTTGCCATTCCATTCCCATCTTGAATTTCTTTCTTAATTTCTTTTTTTATACTGCATGAATGGAGAGTTTAGGAGACTGACAATTCAGTTATGTGAAGCAAAAGGAGTGGTAGTGCTGTCACTGGACATGGCTGGCAGAGAACTGTTGTTTACTTAAGAAATAATCAATGCTGAGGCATGGGTTGTAAAATATTTATGGAAGAGATGCAGAAGTGGACCATGAGGGTGAAACCCAAGTGTTATAACAGAAGTACAAATCAATAAATAATGCATAGTGGTATATCTACACATAGTTAAAGTCACATTTGTGGAATTTCAAGTGCCCAAATCAAAAGAAACCAAGGAGCAGAACACCGATTGTAGTTTTGCATAGAAAATCACTGCAAGTGCAGTTTTTAAGTCTGTGCCAGAAGTGGTTCATTTGTTTTGGGAGAGTTCTCCTTTCTTTATTTTTGTGCAACCATGGAGTTGATATATATGAGTGTGGGGCATTGGGGTGTAGGGGCAGCCTCCCTGCAAAAAACACAATTAGAGATTTCACCCCTTTGGTATTTTGGACATTTCTTTTTGGCATTTGGGTTCCTTGGCATCCTGTTGGTTGAGGTTTCTTAGGTAAACCTTAGCAGAGAAAGTAGGTAAATTATAGCTTTCAAGAAAATGTCAGTATTAATTCTGAAAGACACTAATTGGTATTCAGAAATAGTTTTCATATCACGTTGACTGATTTTGCATGGAAAAATGGCTACTCACAGGGTAGATGCAATTCTGAAATGCAGTGAGTGGAATTTAGGAATTTAGGAAATCCAAGAAATCTTGAGACATGCATGATATGTAAATGTTGGTATAAGGGGAAATAAATAATCAAAGTATTAAATGAGGACGATCACAGATGCAAATAAAAGGTAGAGTGATTTAGAAACATATGTATTATGTGGTGCAAAATATTATCTAAAGGATTGTTGACCACAGTAAAAATTTGGAATTATGAGAGACAGACTGCAAAAACATTCATTGGGTGGCTGTTGTACTAGTATTTATATGTATATGTATATTTATATGTATATGTATATGTGTATGTATATGTATATGTATATGTATATGTATACATTTATGTATATGTAAAAGGATGTTATTTCTACAGGTCACCACAGTGCTGTGTGTCATCAGCCTTGGTGGTGCTGAGTTATTCATCTGTATACAGTATTACCTCCACAGCACAGAAATTATGGACCAGTGCTGTGTGGATAGAGCCTCGATACTGGAGCTGGTTGAGATGTATTACCCTCATATGCAAGCACAGTGGATGTGTGAAGTATTTATCCCTGTGGACACCAAGAATATGTGGCTATAAGAATACTAGCTACAGGAACATTTTATTGGCCAGTGGGAGACACAGTGGGTGCATCCCAGGCATCTTCCTCAAAGATACTACACTAGTGCCTCAATGTCATGTTACAACAGGTGAGGGAGCATATGTGGTTTCCTTGCACCAGAAAGGAAAGATGCAGCACCAACCCATATGGGCTTTTTTATAAGGTTGTGCATTTATTTCTGAGACATCTGGGACTGTAGACTGTACCCATGTTGCAATAAAGGACATACCATGGATGAGGAACAAAGGCATATCTTTCTTAAAGGGGTCCAACTTGTAAACTGCCAAGTAGTCTGTAATGTATGGACTACAATATATAATGTCTCAACAGGCCATGCACACAATGCCCACACCTTACACATGTGGTACACATGCAAACTATACTTCCATTTTTTGCTGAGTGATTTTCGTCAAGGACATCTTACTTGTAATGCAAGAGAGTCATGGCTAATGACACAAATTAGAAACTCAAGATCATGGCAGTGAATTGTTAAAAGCTGCCTTGTCATAGATCCTAGTCTGAGCATCTGTTTGGCTCCCTTAAGGCATGCTTCTGTGGCCATGGTACATACATAGTAGTGTGCTATAACTGTTTTCATATTAGGATGTTGTGCAACATTGCACAGACTGCAAAGACCCTACTCCCTAGAATCTGCCACCATTTCCTGTGAGGAAAAGGTTAGTTCATTTTTGCTTTCTTGTATTTGTATTGCTTTATTGTCTTTCTCTGTTTTGTAAATTGTGATTTATTTTCTTTACCATGTGTTTTATTTGTAGTCTGCTTTTAACTGCATGTTTAAACTAGGAAAGAGACCACAACTGTGTCTCTTGTGAGTCAACAAGAATGTATTTTGAACTGGGAAGATCCAGTCAGCACAGATTATTTTAAATAATTATTCTTTATTAAACATGAATGCTTAAAACACACACAACATCATTTTCATCCTAAGCAAAAGGATTTCCTCAGATACTAACTCATCATACTTCTGTATTTAATATTTATACTGATTTAATTATGAAATCATTTCCTCAAGTTAAATTATCAATAAATAAATCATTAAAACAGTTAGTTAAAATCCCAACATTTACAGCCCACTTAAGAATATAAATAATAATAATTATAAATACCTTGAAAAATGCTGTGAATGAATTAATCTAAACATAAATGCCTTATATAACTTTAAGCTCATATATGACTATGTATAAATAAATATTACTGCACTACACTTAAAAACATTTAAAAAATCATAGCTAAAATTAAATGTGCATTATATAAATAAATCTTTTCAAAATGTCAAAGGAAGGGTAACTGTGGTAAAAATATTTGTGTACAAAATGTTGTTAACCCTAAAACCATAAAACTTCATTGAACATAATAGATAAACCATTTACTTCACCCACATCCCTGAGAGGAAAAAATGAATATAGGATGCTCTCTGCAGAAAAAGCTACCTATATTCAACTTTGTTCAGTCCACTTATGGGGAAGTTATAATCTAGCTGTTCTTAATTTTTAAATTGGTACCAGAAAAATATTTTCATTAAGACCTGGGGTTTTGTTTGTTTGAAGCACCAATTGCCAATAAACTTCCCTGTATTCTATTTTAGTTTCCCAGGAACCTCCCTGGGGTCCTGGGGAACATCCTCAAGGACAAAAATATATAAGTAGCATTCTTACAAATTACAGTATGTTTAAATATAGTGTTAGTTTTATCCTTTCTTTTTACATCATATAGATGCTCATATATTCTTTTCCTAAGCAAACACTCTGTTTTTCCCACGTGAAAAGCATTACAGGTCTTACACAGGGCTAAATAAATCAGCCCTTTACTATTGCACTTGGTAAATCTATTCATATAAATCAAGCTCTTGCTACTTGGACTGTACAAGTATTCAGTATTAGCTTTGTAAGGGCATTGAGTACACCTTCCACATTAATAGGTACCTGTCTTTTTACTACTCTGAACATTAGTAATGTTCTTTTTATTTTCTAGGATGTCTTTTGTGTTATACCCCTTTCTATAAATAAACTTAATTAATTGGTGTCTTGAACAGACTTTCCAAATCTGGAAATGTAACAAACATTCCAGTTCCTTTCAGTAATATTTTTAATCAGTTTCACTTCTGAGTTATAGTTCATAACAAAGGCATCATTGTAGGTTGTATCGTGAGGCTCCCCAACCCCATCTTTATTATTAAACTTGTAAACAATACTACCCCCACCAATGCTGGGTGAATATTTATTACTTCTACATTCCTTTACTTCTTTGATTACCTCATTTAACAGTCCTTCTGGGTATTTCCTTTCTAAGAACATTTGCTTAACATTTTCACATTCTGTTAAAATAATCTATGTCCTCAGATACCATTCGAGAAACTCTTATAAACTGGCCTTCAACTATACTCTTTTTTGTTTGAAAGGATGCTCGCTAGTTGTTGTTGTTTGTCTTTCAGCTTTTTCCCGGTAAGGTGTTGCCACAGCAGAACTCCGGTCCGCTAATGATTGGCAGTAGATTTTTACGAAATGCCGAGGTGCCAGCTCTATGCCCAACCTTCAATTAAGGCACACTCATTTACGCACGCATGTCTTTTGAATGCTACCCAACCGCAGGGAGGACGTACAGACTCCACACAGAAGGCACTCCCAAGCCCAGCCGATAATTGAACAGGAGAACCTCTTGCTGTGAGGTAACAACGCTACCGCCGTACCACCGCGACATCTGTATCAAACCAATAAGAAACTTTGCAGTGTGGAGGCTGTGATGTTCACTTCCTGAATTATGTTAAGCACCTAGTTCATTAATAACAATTGAACTGTAAAATACATGCTACAACATAATAAAATCGAAAATAGTAGGCAGTACGCAGTTGAGTTAAAAATGGAATATCAGTAATAATAAAAAACTTGTTTAGTCTTTTTTCCATCTTATCTTTAAAATCTGCAACATCTACTGCAAGACCAGCAATTACTGGAAAGCCAACACTCTGCCTCTCAGTAGTCATTTTGGGATTAGTGCTGTTGTTTTGCTTCTGGTGACAGAAGGAACATAAGGACATTATTTCTTGGGGACTGCTGATTGCTGGAAAGCCTAATAACTGCTTCATAGGTACCAGTTTGGAATTTGTACTTATATTTTACTCCTGGTGAGAGAAGGAGCAGAGTGCATAGATTCCTGACCACTTCTGGTTGGGAAGTGAGTGTCTGTGTTTGACCTTCCTGATCGATCTGGTTGCTATTCAAGGCATCTACCAGGAAAAGGCTACAACAAGCCTACAGATCCTTGCATCATCAGGGATAAGATTATTGATCATCAAAGGCCCTGTGGCCTGCTTCTCATTTTGGGATTCATGCTACTGTTTTGCTTCTGGTGAGAGAAGAAGTAAAAGATCATCGTATCACAGCAGAGTGAAGCTGTGGTGAGACCAACACTAGTAGTGGTCAAGCAGTAGCCATTCAGGTTACTCCCCTCTTTTCATTATTCTTTACAAGCTAATTCTTTCTTTCTTTTCAGTAAGCACTGCTTGATTTGCTTCTAACTTCAGAATATCTGCCTAAATACTTCATCCATAAATCATCAGGATCTTGTTATTAATTAGTTTCCTCTCAAGTATTTGTCAATGTCCTGTACAGCCATGGACACCTTGAGTTGACATTTTTCCTGTAAAAGCACCATTGAAATGTCACCAATACCTAGTTGCACATGGGACAACTAGTTTGCAGTGACAAGCCCCCCAGTGTTGCAAACTGGGTATTTCAGACATTAGACAACTGGACTGAAATATAAAGTAATCAATAAACAAGGTCTGTTGCCATGGATATCAACTTTCCCACTATCTCCATTACCAGCTTGGTGGATTGGGCATTCTGAGGTAATGTAGAAATTACCTCATGTTTACTGACAACCAGTTAATTCTCAAACAAACTGATATTGTATGTGAGAGATGTATTTATACAATGTCACTCGAGGCAAAGCTCTTACATAAAAACACTCCTAGTATCAATCATGTTGTCAGTAGTATACACACTGCAGCCATTACACACATTTCAAAGCAGACACATAGACCCACATATGCTGAGGCACTTTGATTAACCTTCTTAAACACCAAAGACTTCCTAGATGAAGTACACATAACAAATACTCTTAGCAGCCCCAAATGTACTCTTTCAAAACAACACCCACATCAACACATACAGCCACATCTTATGAAGCCTCTCCTTCTAAGCCCTTAAGGCAAGCAACCACACAAGCCAATAGTCTGGTGATTGGAGACTCCATTGTGAGACACACTGATGTCCCTCTCACCTGGCTGGGGAAGGAGAAAGTCATGGTCAATTGCATATCAGGGCCAGGATCCACCACATTACGTATGCACTCTAGTCATTGGACCACAAGTCCCAGTAGAACTCAGTCATAGTCCATGTGGGTGTAAATGACCTGAGGTGTACCTCCCTAGACTATATAAAGAGAGACATCATGGAACTCTCAAAAATGTTTCCCAGGCTGGTATGAGCCTAGCACTGAGCAGCATTTTACCTTCTCCATGGATGATGCCACAATATGAACAAAAGGTGACTGACTTTAATTATTGGTTTAGCTTTTGGTGTCATTCTAAGACAGTGCAATATTTGTCAGCATGGAAGGAGATGGTCAACAGACCATGCTGCTTTGCCAGGGATGGTCTGCACCTCTCCACTCTATGCTTTCAAATATTAGCTTAAACATTATCCTTCCCCATGGTGCCTTTTTATGAATTGCAAACTGAAAGCACTTCCAACATATCAAATCAAAACCAAAAAAATCTGAAGGTGTTATTGCTCAATGCTAGGAGTCTATACAAAAAACTCCACTCCTTAGAAGCTCTCTTCACCATAGAGAATGCAGACGTGTGTGCAGTCACTGAGTCATGGTTTAAGGTCACAGAGAGCACAGTGACAGTACAAAGTTAGAATGGCTTCCACACAATTAGAGCAGCTACTACACAGACAGTGACTAAAGGTGGTGGGGTCTTGATTTACATAAAAAAATAAACATACCTCAAGCCTGGTCAAACAGAGCAATGCATTTGAGCTTCTCCACATTCAAATCACCATAGGCAAAATCCAATACCACTTCCTTGCAAGCTATAGATCTCCCTCTATGACCTAGGAAACCCATGCCATGTATTTAAACTTACTTTAAACACTCACCAGCCAACACAATACCATATTCATGGGTGACTTTAATTACACCACTCTTAAATGGGAATCATATACGATACCAAGTGTACAGGCACAGACATTTCTGGATTTTGTAAATACACACTTCCCCAACCAGATTGTCACTATACCAACCAGAGGTACAACCATACTAGATCTGGTCACCACTAATATGGGAGAGTGCTACACAACCCCTAGTGTAATGTCTTTTCTGAAACAGTCAGGCCACAAAATGGTCTCCTTTGAAGTAAAAATAAAACTTGGGACTCCTGATAGTCCTGGAATATTCAGGAAGTACTC
The DNA here is from genome assembly GCF_019279795.1 of Protopterus annectens. Taxonomy (NCBI): domain Eukaryota; kingdom Metazoa; phylum Chordata; order Ceratodontiformes; family Protopteridae; genus Protopterus; species Protopterus annectens. The sequence goes on from NC_056731.1 coordinate 1,904,362,809, forward strand.
TAAGGCTAATTTCTTAGTAGTAAATAACTTGACAAAATTGCAAGCCCTCATAAACCATGAGAACACTACCGCCTATGCAGAACTGTTCACAGAATTCCTGTACTGCATGTTAATATCTGCATAGATACAGCTGTACCCACCAGGAAGAAGTATGGAACTAACTCAAGAAACAAATCATCCTGGTGGAATCAAAACATCAATAGGCTGTATAACAGAAGGATGAAAATCATAGCAAAAATTAGGAGTTGAAGCACCCAACAGGATAAAGCACTCTCATCAAATTAAACAAACAACTCAGAGTACAACGTTTACCACAGCCAAATTTGAGGTATATTTGGCCTCTCAGGCCAAGGTCAACCATAAGGCATTCTTTAGCTATGTCCTCAACCTCAAAGGCAATACACAATTGTGTGCAGAGCTCATTATAAATGGAGTCACCTATACTGAGCCAAATGATATAGCAAACCTAGTGGCTGACAAATTCACTTCCAACTTTACCCCTTTCTCTCCCTCAGCCTTCCCTCAGGAAATACTATCAAATATAAGTTCCCCTGCTATCACTAGAGAACAAGTCCTTAATGCTCTCTCTAAGGCAAATAACTCTGCATCAATGGGCTCAGAGAATATCCCTGGATACCTTCTAAATAGCATGAAACATGATGTATCAGGCTCTCTAGAATTGCTATTTAACTACAAACTACAACAACTGAAAAAACTGTACCAAATTTATACCAAAAAGGAAACGACCAGCCAGTGTACCAAACAGATTTAATAAAACTCTTAATGTCTTGGCAAAAAAACCTTCAAGGAGTAAAATACATTACAAAACACTTGCCTTAAATATCTAAAACAATTAACACTTAATTCTACAGTTATATAAACAGCCTCCAATTACATTTTCATTTAACCCTCTAGGGGATAAGGTCTCAAATTTTAAAATGTAAATAGATTCTTTCAATAGCAGCTGATTTGTAACTAAAATTGAATCAAACTGAGACATCTTTACTTTTTCCAATATATTGCCCCTTACTGTCCCCCTGATGGAACATATATGTCCATAGAAAATTTGAAGGGGGGTATACAATTTCTTCATGATCAAAGCTGTCATCCCCCACTTACACTTCAGGCTATCCCCTATGGGGAATGTCTTCGATTGTTCAGATTATGCAATAATGACAGAGATCTCAACAATGAGTTGTGCAAAACTGTTGAGATGTTTAAAAATAGTGGCTATGACCATAAGATAGTAAAAGTTGGGAAAAATTGATAGAAAAAGTTAGTGGAAGAAATTATTTTGATGGGGGAAGGTATATCTAGGAAACTATGAATAGAACAGAAAAGGATGGAACCATTTATTTTGTTACAACATATAGCTGTTTCAGTTCTAAGGTTGTAAACCAGTTGAAACATTTTTGGAAATATTTAATTTCTTCTAGAGATGTGTTGAAATGGTTAAATAATAAGTTGCCTGTTTCCTACAGAAAAGGAAAAAATATACAAAACTTTCTAGTAAGGGGTAGGTTCAGTATGACCACTTTAAATATGTCACTTATTTTCACTGCACATGGAACATTTACTTCTGGTAGGTGTAAAGCTTGCAAACATGTGGTTAGAGACTTTTCGAAAATTAATACATTTTTTTTAAAGAAGTTGACCATTTTAACTGCAACACAAGGGGTGTTGTATATGCCCTGAAATGCTCCTGTGATAAGTTTTATATTGGGGAGACTAAGAGACCCTTTAAAACTAGGTTATTGGAGCATGCAAGAGATACTGCAAATAAAAAAGCAGAAAGGTCGATATCTAAACATTTTAATATGTTCCATCAGGGGGACAGTAAGGGGCAATATATTGGAAAAAGTAAAGGTGTCTCAGTTTGATTCAATTTCAGTTAAAAACAGTTGATATTGAAAGAATCTATTTACATTCTAAAATTTGATACCTTATCCCTTAGAGGGTTAAATGAAGAATGTAATTGGAGGCTGTTTATATAATTGTATAATTAAGTGTTAATTGTTTTAGATATTTAAGGCAAGTGTTTTGTAATGTATTTTACTCATTGAAGGCTTTTTGTTGAGACCTTAGAGTTTTATTAAATCTGCTTGGTACACTGGCTGGTTGTTTCCTTTTTGCTATTTAACTATAGCCTACAAATAGGCTCATGCCTCATGAATGGAAAACAGCAGCAGTCATCCCTCTGCACAAAGTTGGGCCATCAACAGACCCTGGAAACTACAGACCTATAAATCCCATTAGTCTCATATGTAAAGCTATAGAAAGAATTATCATGGAAATGATTAATAATGATACAAGAAACCTCCAGATACTGGACCAAACCCATTTTGGTCACATTAATTGCAGATAATGCCTACTAAACCTGGCAGACTTCTTTGAAAAGTTCATCAAAACAATGGATGAGGTAAAATTTGTTCACACTGTCTACATTGACCTGGCTAATGCATTTGACACAATACCCCACTCAGGAATTGTTGACAAACTTAACAGGTTAGGTACAAACCCTTATGTCACCTGGTGGATAGCCAGCTGGCTCAAAGACAGGACCCAGAAAGTTAGAACTGGCGAGTCCTTCACTACAAAAAGGCCAATCAAAAGCAGAGTCCCTCGTGGAGTTGTCCGGGGTCTGCTCCTTTTTGGCATTTACTTCTCTGAAGTCAAAGCCAGTGTCTGGCTGACTATATTTTTTGATGACTGCAAATTAGGAGCTATCATTGAATTGCCCACTGACACAAATGTTCTCCAGGAAGGACTGACAGAGACAAAACAACTGGTGTCAGAGCCATGGACTAAAACTAAATGCCAAGGAATGCATAATAGTGTCCTTCAGGAAGTCATCCACCCCTGGTTGCTATGATATTGACAACATACCCTTGACAGTTGACACAGTAGTCAGGGACTTGGGGACACACATAAACAGTAATCTGGCCCTTGACCATCACGTGTCTATGGTAGAGAGGAAATTATTCTATGTTGTGCAACTTATAAACAAAGGTATGGCATCGAGTTCCAAGAAAGTCATTGTTCCACTGTATTCGGCATTTATCAGACCAATCATTGAGTACAATGCCCCCTTTGGTATGTACCTAACCAGGCATATCCAACAATTGGAATGCCCACAGAGGTTTCTCACTAAGAGAATACGGGGCATAAGTAATATGTCCTATGCAGACCTCCTCAAGGCCCTATCCCTGTATTCTGTCTCCTACAAGCTGTTGAAGAGATATCTATGTCTGGCAGAGCATTGTCAGATCCCACTCTGATGGACCTCCTGCATGTCCACAAAAAAACAGCACCAGAATTACCCATTCTAAAGAGCTAAACTTTGCCTGTGATATAAATAGTACATGCTGGAGAAACAGGTATGTATCCCAGAGACTACCCCTTCTATGGAACAGGCTCTCCATTCATATTCATAGGTTCATAGGTTGGTACTAGGCTATCGGCCCTAGGGCCTATACAAGCCTAGCCATAACAATTCCCTGGCTATTTCTTCCCACTATTTATTTCCCTGGACCCCTGTTTAGCAGGGCGACTGACATGATCCCCGGGGTGAATTTCCTTTCTCCCATCCAATCATCAAGGTTCCTTTTGAAGAGGGCCAAAGAGGTGCTCTGCTTGACATGTATGGGCAGTCTATTCCAGAGTCTGGGGAGTCTCTGGGTCAGGAACCTATCCTTCCAGCATGTTTTGTTTATTGTGATGACAAGATTTAGATCCCTGGAGCGTGTGGCACTGAGGGATTGGGATTTCTTTAAGTGTAGCATGTCCAGCAGCTCTGGGTTTGACAAGGCCTTGTATGTTAAGCAGAGATCACCTCGGAGTAGACGATATGCAACAGAGTATAGCTGGAGTTTTTTAAGGTGGTCAGCATAAGGCATCTGCTTTAGGCCTGTGATTCTTTTAGTGAGGTATTTCTGCGGCCTTTCAGTTGTTGCAGATATCTTGAGAGGTACATACCAAATGGGGCGTTAATGAAGCAGGGTTCCTCCTTAACCCAATTCAAGTGTAACTTGGACAATTGGATGGTGAACAGGAAATTCATCCCTGGTTTGGCAGTTATGTCTCTAATGGACACAGGCAGCCTGTAAATGATTCATCTCTAAGGACTCTGCTTGTAAAAGTTTTACCTTCCAAGCCTCTGCTTACATTTATCAAAGGTACTAGAATTTGTCAGAGATTTGGGATGCATGACTAGGCTTGAAAAGGCCATTGTGGTCATTAACCTAGTAAACACCTATGAACCTATGAAGCTATGATGCATCCAGCAGTGGAAGAGGTGCCTGTTGACCAGCCTGTGGAGGAGATGGCTGCAGGAGGTGCTTATGGCACATAAAGGCAAGACCAGTATGCAGTGGCACTGGCTTAGAAATGGTGTCTGCTTCATACCTGTGAGCCAAAGTAAAATAAAACATGTAAAATTAAACAAGAGGCATGTAAACCTACACCCAGGCTGGGCTATACCATCAGACTTAAGTTAACCAATTAACAAAATGTAGAACCCCACAATGTCAAGAGTCAACAACATGCAGTGTTAGCGTATGTGTTCGTGTGTGTGTGTTCAGGGGTGGAGGGAGTAAGGGTTGAGCATTATTGCTATGTGTTTATGTGCGTGTATGCCTGTATGTGTATGTGTGTGTTTCTGTGTCTATTTATGTTATTTATATATATATATATATATATATATATATATATATATATATATATATATATATATATGTCTGGCATGGCCAGTAGAGTGTGCAGAGTTGGGTAGACTGCCTAGGGTTGGATTGGTACTTCTAGTGTTATATGAGGCTTTGGCGGTGGGTACTGCAGATGTCTATGTGTGTGTGCTGAGACACAGCTTCAGCTGATGATGGATGACTGTGATGGGATCTGCAGGACAAGCAGATGGTATCCACAGAGACATATGCACCAACTGTGCACATCCCCATCCCTAGGGGAGACCACTTCTAGGAAGGTCACAACACAATATACACCATGCTGAGAGGAATAGGTGGTCCATGAGTGTGAATTGCAGTTCATGCTATGGCTGATTTCTACATGAACACCCCATCTGTGTGTACATTTATGTGTCCCATAGTACCCTCAACACTGGATGCTGCTGAGGAGAGGGTTGCATTACACACCTAAAACAGTGACTTCCCACTCCCCTACCAGACTAGGTTGACTAGCCACATGAAGTGTGTTGGTCATGATGTGTAGCTGCACAAGGATACCTACAGCTTGTTCCATAGAACCGGCAACAATGGATGTTGTCATGGAGAGGGTGGCATTACAAGCTTAAGACAGTGCCTTCCCCCCTCCATGCCAGGCTAGGTTTACTAGCCAAATGAAGAGTGATGACCATGATGTGTAGCTGCACAGGGACAGTTACTGCTTCCAACTTCCATATACTACATGTCCATGATTTTGCACATTTGGACCATATACTCTTTGAGGTTGTCACACAGACCACATAGTACTCCAAACATTTCAGCTATGCCTGTTTTGGTGTCTGTCTGTTCCTGTGTTATAGCCCTGCACAAATTCTGAATAGCATCCATGGACATACTTAGCTTCAGACAAGAATGGTACCCTGTAATAATTAGCCACCTATTAATCTACTGTGTTTATGGCACCCAAGGGTAACTGTGTGATTGGTGATGACGCTACTCCCTGGAAAGATGCTTTTGTGCCTTCCTATCTGTGACTGTCATCCTGCATTTGTGTGGTGGGCACCACAGGCACGGAAGCAGTGTCTGTGGAATGGGCTGAGAATGTGACCTTCACATTACCCATTTCTAGCACTGACACTATGGCCCCTCAGCATGCTGCTATGTGGTTCCCACCATTATGACAGCCAGACCTGGGCAGATACATTTGCATATTCCTATCTGTGGATGCCTTCCTGCATTTGTGTGCTAGGCCACAAAGGTACAGAAGCTGTGTCTGTGGATTGGGGTGGGAATGTGAACATCACATTGTCCGATTCTACCATGGACACCATGATCACTCACCATGCTGCAGTGTGGCTGCCCTCATCATTATTACAGCCAGACAACTCCCTCAAATCAGGCAGGCAGGCTTACTTCCATGGTGGAGTATCCTGCACGTATGAAATCACCAAGAAATTACCCACACTAAGTCAGAAACTTTCACCACTACTTGCAGCCAGCCCAGTGAATATACTACTACTACTTAACAGAGTAGTAGGGAAAATAATGGATAATCAACTTTGAGCAAGTGGCATCAGCAAATGAACCCTTGATGTTCCCATAAAAGAAAGAAGTCATGGGTGTGCAGTGTATCATCCCATATAGTGAAATACCATAGCAGATACTAATCTGTATTAAAACATGCCCACTTGTGGTGTCCACAGCATATATGCATGGTACCTTGCTTAACTCAGCACCAGTGCCTATCATTCCACTCTGGATGCCAGAACTATCTAGATACCCATATACAGATCCCAGGAACTCCACCATCTGTGCTAAAGGTGGTTCAGAAGATATAGCTCCTCTGGTGGCCCTCTGTTCCTGTGCCAGGCAGGCTGCTCTAGTTTTTGTGGCATGCATCATGTTGGGGATACATTATCTGACCTGATTACAGTTTCTATGTTGGGCACTGATAACATTTATATCAGCTATGGCATTCTACTAGGCATGCTCAGGGAAGGCCAAATCAGAACTTTGATGGTGCATCTGCTGACTGTGCAGAAAGGTGGCCTGAATCAGGATCTCATTCACTACATGGGGGAACCTGTACTTTTTCTGCTGTCCACATTGTGACATGATAACATGAAACTGAAAAGGAATATGCTTGTGAGATGTGGTACAGTCATACCTGGCATACTCTTACACAGTTAAACAATTAACAGGGAAGAGGTGGCAATACCCATGTGCTGTTCAGCTATGTAAGGGTGGCTACCTATGTGTAAATCTGGACACCTTGGAGAGGTATGTTTGTGCTGGCTGGGTGTGTTATCTGCAGGGATGACCAACTACTCTAGAAGATGACATGGAGCACACATACATGGCTGGAGTCTGTAGGTCCATAGGTTACCTCTTCCAACATAAGACTATCATGCAGTCTTTGGAGGATTTCAGTAATGTGCACTGGCATATTGATACACTGAGTGTATATGACACAGGCCCACAATAGAATATGACTGCCACTATATATTAACTTTCCCACCAATAAAATAATACACGGCTAAGTGTTTCACTGTATCTGGGCAAACTTCGCATCCTTTTAGGACAGCAGATAATGTATGTATAAATCCTTCAGGTTGACATGGATCTACAACATGACATTCACAAGCTGTGGACACAATTGCTTGATTCTAAACACAATTTTTTTCATATGTGTAATGTGTGATGGCCTTACCACTATGAAAATGTCCCCTGCCCCACCAAAACACCAACTGAAGTACCACCAGCTTGATATATAATGCATGACATGCTATGACAAAGCTGATTATCTTAAATACTGCACAGGCCATACAGGGCATATATCCTAGAGTAGTTCTTTACAGAGCTTAATCAGGTGTGCGCATAGATTTGACAGGTTTCATAGACTAACACACATATTTCCCACAACACAATACAATAATATTGTAGCAGTTTCTATTGTAATTATTACCCAGTACAACTTCTCACAATGTTGTCATATCAGTAACATTAGGCTGGGTACTCATTTCTTGGCTTATAGGTATGTATGCACTGTGCCAACTTTTGTGGACTGAGAGATATGCCGTCCATGGCCTGTGCAAAAGACTTGCAATCAAGGTAACACCCCCCAGTACAGAGGCAGTATTGCTAGCTCTTGAAAACATCAACATAAATGAGTAATAGCACATAGTTAATGATCTCATGACTCACCACAAATGTCTAACCATAACAAGTGATTCAGAAGTACAGCTAGGTTGGGGCGAAGGAGGCAAATGGTCCACTACAAGACGTCAGGGAGTTAAGATGGGAAATGGCCAATCAGGAGGTAGTGCACTACCTGATAGTGCATTGGTGGTTAGGGCTGAATCACTTCAGCACCCCACCTGTGGTGTTTAGATTAGTAAAATGATTGTTACATTAATAGCAAGTGACTTGGTAAAATGTTAAGTAAAGAATTTTTTTTTTCTTGAGCTTTGAGTAGTTGAGGAACACAGACCCGGCTTTGTGCTTCATGCTTGCTCCTGAGGTGAGGATCTCTAGCCAGATAGGTGAATGGATTTTTTTTTTATTTTTGAGAATATAAAAGAAAGACTGTGTTTGCTGACATGCTCCTGAGATGAGAAGTGCTAGCTAGATTTATGAGTAGTACTGGACATAAGATGAGCCAGCTACAGCTCTGAATTCATAAGCTAACTGCCCTTATGGGCTGTTTCAAACCTAGCCAATTTCTCCTTCAAAGATAAGAATCAAACCCTGTACCTTGTCTCTTTAAGGTAAACACCGTAACAACTATACCATCCCCCAACCCCCAACTACTTGAATGAATCAATAATAAATTGAGGGTCTATGTTAAATGTTCGAACGCTTAATTGTTCGAACCACTAATGATCGACCATTAGTGATTGAACAATTAAATGTTCGAACATATAAAAAAATGTATATTTACAAAAAAAAAGAAAATGTAAAGGGTGTAAGCAGGGGGACAAGCCCCCCCTACACCCCCCGCTACTTAAATATGCCAACTCCAAGATCGCACTTCAGTGTGCTACAGTGCGGAAATGGACAATTTCCCATTTCCTACACTGTAGCACAAGCTTGGAGTTGGTATATTTAAGTAGCGGGGGATGTGGGGGGTGCCGGGGTGCTTGCTCCCTGCTTACACCCTTTAGTTTTTTTTTGTTGTTGTTTAGTTTTGTTTTTTTTTAATTTTTTTAAAATATTCGAACATTTAAATGTTCAATCACTAAAGGTCTATCTTTAGTGATTTGAACATTTAATCATTTGAATATTTAACACAGACCCTGAATTGATTGCAGTCTCATTTCTCAGAAACAGCTGCTGCCCAGTTCATGAAAATGCTGCCCTTATTGGCCTGCAGCAACATTGTGCTGTGAGGCCATGGTAGGCACAGGTGCTGATATCATGCACTTTTGTATTTTCTAATGCATCCTTCATGTTAATGAGGCACATTCAAATGAATATTCCTGAATAATGTTTTTTTATTGTGCCAGTAACCAGCGTTATGCTAAGGAGCTCATTCAGCAATGTGAACTTGCATGAGGACCTATAAAGCAGGCAGGTCAATGCCCCTTACATGGATGAGGGGAAATATATTGCATTACTGTTGACAATAGAGGCACTAAAGAGTGAAGCCCAGCACCTTCATGTCACATCATTTCTTTCTGTACTAAGCAAATGTGGCACCTTGTCTGGTCTCACTAAATACCTGCCCAATGCTGACCATCATGTGTTTGACCATGAGAGGGCTGCCATACTTCCCTGGAAAGAGTCCTAATGATAGCATTGGCTTCTAAGGCACTGATATTAATAGGGCTCCTAGGTAGTATCCTAAAGAAAGTAAAATATTTATTTTTCTGCTGCTAATGGACTACCAGGAGTGCCTGACTGGGGTCTTCTCTGTGGGTCTCCAACATAGGTTCATAGGTCGATACTAGGCTATTAGCCCTAGGGCCTATATAAGCCTAGCCAAAAAGTGGCTTTCACCACCCAAGAAAATTATTTTTACAGTTGTATAAGAGTTTGAGTGTTGAAAATGGTAGATCTAAGTAGCAAGTATCCCACGATGCTCCAAGTTCATTGCTCACTGCTGCCACAACTTGACACTAATTGCAGGGAACCACCACCGTTCATGCATCTTGCCCCACAGATCTAGTTATAAGGTATATGACATTTGTAGTAATGCAAGCAGCAGATGCAATTGTCTGGTCTGTCACAATGTACCATAAATCTTGGACAATGCTGCCATAAAACAACATCCCCTTAATGAACAACCTTATGCTCAATAATGTCCTGCCATAATACTCCATCTGCATGGTAATTACAACACTGTATGTGGCATGATGTAAATGTGACGTATTCCACAAAACTCCACACTCACTATCACTGTGCACTAGTGCTTAAAGATCAACATTCCCTACAAGGAACAATCATCTGGCCTACATTCTGTCCCAGAGATTCACCTGCACAACAGTTGCCATAATGCACATAGCAGATATGACAGCACAGTGTCCAACACTGCATCATGCATCCTGGCCAATACTGTCCACAGTACAACATCTGCTGCAAGAAGCCTAGCATATTACCACACAGCTTAGTGTCTATGGTCGATGCAGTAAGTGACAAAAATCCCACTAGGTTCTATGCACCTTGGACAATGCTGACCACAGGATGGTAAGCACATTTCTTACCTACTAACCACATTGGCATTCAAAATAATAATGGCACAGCAGCACAGTATGTTGCTTGCAATGCAAACACAGACAGCGCTACATAATATGGCATGGATTGCCATAGCCATGTATAATGTAAAATGTTGAGCACAAATACACTATTTATGCATCCAGACAACCTATATAATGTCATGATAAGCCCAAATACACTGCAATCCATGTACATTTGCAAATAATAATTGCCTGTGTTTACAAATGCCAACCTTTCCTTATCATTCCAAATGTTTACCAGTTATAACACCATCACAAGTTAAAAATAAATAAAATGCAAATAAATAAGTGCATTAATTAATTATCAATTAGTTGACATAACAGTATAGTATACATCCTCCATTCTCACTGGTCTGTTTGCATGTGAATCAGATGAAACTTCAGAATGGTGAGTTCTCAGCTGTTTTAACAGCAGCCAAGAGGGTACTTTAAAGCATCTGGGTTTGAGTCCTAGTTAAAACATATTCTTTTTAAGTGCTGATACATCAGTTTACCTGAGTAGGAGTTCAGGGGATTTGCTGATGCATCTTCTTTCTCTGATTATATTTAAAATAAGCTAATACTTGTTAGAGTACACTTAAAATACAGTATGTAAAACATGTTTATGAGTACTGCAGCAATCACAGTACAATTTCTGAATGCTCAAACTGCAATATAAGAAAAATAGCATACAGAATCTGATAACAGGGATATACATTCTATGTTCCAACTGAATACCAATATAATGAATTATGTCCTTTTCCTGTGAATGTAGTAGACTGTTTTGCTGCACATACTTAATTCCATTTGGTTGTAATATGTATAAGTACTAACTGACATTCTGAAGTATAATCAGAAAGTCAAATGTTATACAGTAAGGCATAGCTCTCAAACGTTTCACACAGATATCAGGGGCAAAGTGCAAAATAATGACTGACACAGAGCTAAATGAGGGATTAATTTTGAGCTGGTATAATTCACTTAAAAACCTTTTGAATAATAACTCCTGTATTTATATGCGTCCTTTTGAAGACTAAAATGTCTGCAGCGGTAATTGTTGCTGCAGTTTAGTTCTTATCACCACTGATTTGTCAAAAAATGGCAAAAGTGTACAAGAGGTATACACAGCTTACTTACAGGATTTGGTTCTCACCTTCAGTTCTTAGATGGGGTGCTTTCTGTCTGGAGACTTCATGCCCTCCGCGTGTGTGTGTGTGTGTGTGTGTGTGTGTGGGGGGGGGGGGGCAGGGTTCATATATGGAATTTCCCTCACTGCTCTAGTTTGTTCTCACATTCCGTGAATGCGAATAGATGAATGAAAGTTTTGACAAACATCACAAATGTAAAATGTACAGTGCAAACTCTGAAAGAAGAATCCATGATAGTTTTGAAAATGGGGGTCAGTTCAAAGCTTGGCCAAAAGTCTTATGCTACCCACCCACCCAAACTAAATTAGTGGTTTATCTGTAATACAAGGAGCTATATGAGTATGGCTACCTTCATGGCTATCTCATTTGAATTCTTTTTATGACATCGACATACCTCCAGAAGTAGGAATTAGCTCCTATGAGCTGAGCAAAATACTGCCCTTACATAAAAATGTCTCCTGTTGTATGTATGCTACCTACCTCACCTAACTTTGTGAATCATTGTCCAGCAAAACTGAAAGATTAACTAAAGAAATGCACCCATGCAGACAATACAATAAACAACTAATACTGCTGGCATGTTGATATAAGATACTTAATGTCCCCTGACATCCTAAAGCAAAACAACATCAGCTGCCAATATGTGGACTGTACAACAGTTCAAGACAACATTCATATGTTGAAAGCAAATGCATTAATTAATCAGCTGTAGCAGTATTATCATATTGGTGACATAAATAAGAAACACAAGTGACAAAGTGTTCATACCATACGTTATACAGTATACTGTAGCCATTTTTATAGAATAAGCTTTCTTGACATCTTAAACTAGAATGAAAAACATTAGCAATCCTACATGTAAGCAGATCAACCACCAGTAGCAAATGCAGTCACGTGACAAATAACATTGTGACTGTTGTTTCAACATCTTACCTCCATACAATAACATTCCTAAAATGACATTGGTAATGTTTTCTCTTTTTTCCAATGCATTCCAAACTACTTACTAGGCATTGCTATTTCACATGATAATCTCCTAATCTGTTACTTTCCAATTGTTTTTTACAAGAAAATAATTTGCAATAATATAGCCCATTTAAAATAATCCATTTGGGTTACCTATGAACAAACTTAAACATCTTCAGGAAGCCGTATGCTGTACTTAAACACAAAAGTCCATCACACATAGGTGTCTCCAAACCTCATCATACAGAGTGCAGCAACAGCACCTGCCTCATTATCCCAAGATAACACCTTTGCTAGACTTCCATTGTACCAGCCTCACCATTCCTATCACGAACCTAGAATCTTGCAGTGAAATATGACATCCAGAAATTCATACATTTCCTAGGAGACCAAAAATTTCATACAAAAATATTAGGTTGTAGGAATTTAGAAATAATTTTCTTTAGAATCATACTCCTTAGTTGCAAGTTTTAACATGATTTTAGTTTAGTTAGTCCCCCATTATGCTAGTCAATGGAAAACAAACACGAACAAATAGTTAAGATGTCTTTTAAGGGCTTTGACATAAACAAACTGGAGGTGGTGAATAATACATGTTATGGTTATTACAAGATATATTCCATATAGTTCATATCAGAATGATTCTTGGAGAGTTATAATAGTGAAGATATGGAGGCACTTAAAGGTATGTTAATCAACATTAATATGTGAATGTGGCATAACTGAATAGACGGACTTGAGGATTCATTAATAAGCATGTACAAATCATGCCAAAGGGTTCATGATCTCCCATCTTTGCCTGACATGAGGCATTGCTCATTGAATGTGTAAGACACTAAGTAACCCTACACATTTAGTAATATATGTTTGTGGCTAGTTTACCTGCTAGTGACCATGCTGATGTGCAGCTAGTATCTAGCACAGAGGGATGGTAAATAAGCTCAGCCCCAGTAGTTGATTATGCTCAGACTGCACATTACTAGCTATATCTTGAAATACATAAATAAGAGGTAGGGGAGACTAACAAAAAATGATTATAGTCTATAAATAGATGCATGTACAACCCCCCACTTATCATTATGAGGAGAACTCCAGAAATTATTGGGGCGCTCAAGGATAGATTTACATAATTTAAAAACATAAATGATAATTGAAAGAGATTAATGTGAATTTATCACACATTGTTTCAACATAAAAAAAAGAAGGCTACTCCTGCAATTATTGTTGTTAGACGCTAGTAAGCATAATTCAATCATCTTTATTGCAGGGTTACCACATTAAGAAAGACTTGAAAGGGACTAAGCTAAAATGCAACAAAATGAGGAAAGTTCATAAATAATAGGGACAGTTGTGATGACAAGAGTTGGCAAGGAAAGCTGATAAGTAGTGGACATTACATATATTGCAGGTAGTGCACAGTTGGGGAATTTTACTGGCATAGTCATGCATGTTGTGAAATTGAACAAAGGCAGTAATTTATAAAGAAATGAGCTGCTGTTTGAACATACATGTTAAACTATGTTAATCTTTTCCTTGCCTTATATGTACAAAGGAAACAAAAATGAAGATGCATTCGCAAATTACCCCATGTAAAACTGGTGACATATTGAGAAGATTAATGCACACCTATACGATCCATTTAATATAAGTGGTCATTGTGGAAACAATCACTTGTGGCAGCAACCTGCATGTTGTGAATGGTAGGAAGTCAGACTGTCAGTACATCCCAGGCAGTTATGTAGTGCAATACTGAAGGACCTGTCACATATACCGAACTGTCACTTTGAACAGCATATAACAGACGCGAATGCTGACTCCAGATGTCTGACTATAATGTAATGGAGATGTACAGAGTCACAAAATAGGGACATGGTCACTTGACATATATTAACACACAAGTTCTTCAGGGCAAAAGGCATGTAAAGCTGCTTCCTTGACATCTGGGTTGTGTGTGTGTATGAATGGCAGTATATGCTTTTGGCTATGATGTAAGTATGTGTCACAGAAAGACCACACATGAGTAGTTAGCCATAGAAAACATAAGCCGAAAACAGTTTGCATGCAAGCAGCATTGTGCAATGACACCTGCTAAACAGGAACTGTTTCACCCGTCATTTCAATTTGTCTGAATTATAAAGCATTTTAGCAGTGCAATCATGATATTATGTGTGTAATTCCTGCTGCACATGCCACACAATACTCATTTAAATACAGCCTGTCAAGGTGCATCTCTAAAACCAGTATGACATGTTGTAAATCACATTTTGTCATGAAATGAGCTTTCTTTCACATATTTGTAATACCTGCATGACAGTACACAGCCATAACTCATAAATAATTGCAACATGTAAACAATCCTGTTTTACTTTGTGATTTATTGATCTTTACTGTTAAAAAGAGGACTGACTGCGGGCGTCAGTGAGCGCAAAGAATTTCCAGATTTTGTCTGACTTTCAGATCTTGTATGGTCAGAGCAACAACTTTAGTGTACTTACTTTAGAATTTAGTTGTCTATTATTTGTATGATTTTTCTCACTGAAGTTGATTTCTTTTTAAATTTTCTGGTAACTGATTTTGATTATTCTTTTCTTTCATAATTATTTTAATCATTTGAAGCTGAATATGGATACCTTAAATAAGTATACCATTAATGATTTGCTAAAGCACAAATATCTTGTGTAGTATAATAAATGCTATATATATTTAAAAGTAACACCTGACAACACTCGTGATCTGTGCTCCTCATGTCAAAATTTGGATAATTTGCAAACCATTATTAGTAGTAAATCTAGACTTACTGATGACGATCACACTTGTGTAATTGGCACGGCTTGGAGAACTGTTGTTACATATATTAATGACTGGACTGGTGAGATAAATAATGTTAGACAAAGTGCAAATACAATATATTTAGGAAAGAATGTGTGTGTGTTGTCTGTAAGTATCACTAATCCTCTATGAAACAAGATGATGCCCCCTGACAACTTTGGAATTCTGGATACAAGTATTCGGCAATCTGAGGATTCAGAGTGTTTAGAAGGAAATAAATAAAAAAGAAACAAAGAAAGGAAGAAATTTACAACAAATGAACAAGGAATAAAAAAAACAAATAAATGTCTGTATATTAAAGACAATACATACTAAAAAGACACTGCTTTGCTACGTACCCCAAAGATTACAGGGAATGATAACATTTGTCAGAAAACCTTCAGTCTACAGAAAAAGGCAACATTTTTCCAAAAGAAAAGATAGAAAAAAACAGGCAATGGGCAGGTGAAAAGGAAGAAATCAAAATGTAATGTGGAAAAACATTACTGGAAGGAAAAAAAATGAGAAAGACAGATGCTGACAACATGGCTCAAGCTGTGGCTGTATAAACTCAGCTAGATGAAAACTGTATGCTTGCAAATGTAATACACAATGAAAATTGTGGGATTAATAAGACTAATGGTGAAGAAGATCATTTCTTTGTAACAACTGATAGAACAGATATTATTGAATTAGAAGTTGAAGATTCTTCAGATCTGGTCAGAAAAGATATTCTTGTAATTGGAGATTCAGTTATTAGAGGAACTGATGCTTACAATTGCTGAGAGGATAATGATCCTTGAATAGTGTTATGCTTGACAGGAGCATAAACAGAATATGTGAGATAAGCCTTAGAGTGCCTTAATGTAAGGAAGTACAGATCTGTTTTTATTCATGTTGGTACAAAGGATCTCATTTGCAAGGACTCTGACTGTTATTAAGGAACTTCACAAATCACATATAGAAAGGTTACCATGAATGAAACAATTTTTGGGTAAATGCCTGCATGAAAAAAATGTCCCATTCTAAAAAAAGGGAAATGTGTAGTGAATCTGAGCCTAATTTTGGGCACACATGCTTAGACCGGATGACATGCATTTGTCAAGATCAAGGAACATAATTTTTGCAGCAGACATTTTGCAATATTTGACAAACGCAATCCAGGATTTTTGCCAGGCTGAAAATTTAATAGTTCACAGATAGCAATATTTGATGCATCTCTGATGGTTGTTAATGGTAGGAGTGTTAATAATGTTTTTTTTCTTTTAATTGGGAAATTTGCTACAATCCCATAAGATAGATGTTATTGTTTGTGAAACATGGCTAAAGAACAATGACTGGAAACCAGTCCTCTCAGGGTATAAATGTTTTTGCTGTAACAGACATACTAACAAAAATCAGTTGGAGGTGTTATGATAGGGATTAAAGATAGTTATGAGACCTGTGCTTATTATATGTTTAGTGATAACACCAATACTATAGAATGTGTAACTGTGACAATAAATGCAACTCTGGAACATATAACAAATGTGGAGAGTATAGACTGCCAAAGTTAAGCACCGATGACTTAGAGGAATTCATATATTTCTTGCATGAAACACAGGAAGGAAGGGTAAAATGTTTGGGGACTTAAATTTACCAGAAACAGGCTGGAATAATATTGATTCAACAACATTATTAAGAAAATTATTCACAACGTATGTTCAGGAGCAACAATTGCTTCAGATTGCGAAAAAAAACTACAAGAGAACAGAACACACTATACATTGTTTGTGTTCCTAAAGAAATTACTGTTACCTCATGTCAAGTTTTACCACTGTTGATGTGCAGTGATCATGGGGTTATGAAGGTTAATTTGTTGATAGATAATTCTGCCAAACTGAAATCTAAACCAATGCAAGGAAGATTAATTATAGATTTTATGGAAGCAAAACAGTCACTATGGAAAACTAATTGGAGTGATACATTCAGTAGAAAAACTGCAGAGGGAATGTGGAAAGTTTTGAAAGAGAAATTGTTTGAGTGCAAAAAAATCAAAAAACTATGTTTAACATCAGAATCTAGGCATACAATGTCAGATATGAAATGGAAAAGAAGCCAAACTACAACTTTGAAAACTGAAATAAATAAGCTGGACAAACAAATTAAGCATAGTGTAAGACAAGACCAAGAAAAATTTGAAGAATATTTATATAAAGATATTGAGCATAATGGGAAACCATTTTATAGATACATAAAATGAGCATAATAGGAAACCATTTTGTAGATTCATAAAATGTGGAATGAGTAAAGACTTTCAAACTGATAAACTGTGTATAGATTCTAAAATTTATTCTCAGACACAACAGCTTACAGATATTTACAAAATCTTATGCAAAACAGTTTGGCTCCACAAAGGGGGTAATAAATTGTTCTAGTGACATCCAGGTAACCCCAGATACTGGAATCAAATTAGATTATATTGAAAAAGGACTATGCAAACTGGACCAAACAAAACACAGGAAGGATACAGAATTAATTATAACGACCTGAGAACACTTCAGCAAGAACTTATAGCACCATTATATCTGTTATTTACTAGGTCATGTAAATACAAGAAGATTTTTCAAGATTGGAGACATGCGCTTATCAAACCTATCTTTAAGGGAAAGGGAGGTAGAGCAAACCCTGAGCCATATAGACCCTTAAGTCTACTTTCATGTTGTGAAAAATAATGGAGAAGGTAATATTGGATAACTTATTGTCAAAACTGGAAAGGTTGGGACTTGGAACCATATATCAGCATGCATATGTTGAAAATAAATCTATTATCACCTGTAACATGATGTTCTATAACAATATAATAACAGTTATGAATAAAAAATTGTGCTGTGATATAATTTATATAGATTTAACTTCAACATTTGACAGGGTCATACAAAATCACTGATCAATAAATTAGAATAACTATGTATTGATGCACTGTTGATAAGATGGATAGTTGCATGGCTTACAAATAGGACACAGCAAGTATCACACAGCAACTGGACAGGTGGCATTCTTGGCTAAAATCAGGGTGCCCACAGGGCTCTGTCCTAGACCTTTACTTGTTTTGATTGTATTTTCAGACCTATCATTTTTACCCGAGGTGGTCTACAGTCTATATACAGATGACCTGACATTTGGTAAACTGATTTTATGTGTTACTGATAGGCCATGTCTGCAAAAGAACTTGACTAAATTGCCCATTTGAGCAGAGAAGAGTAATATGCTGATAAATACACCAACAACTAAGCATATGAGATTTGGGAGGCATAAATTGAAAGGTGAATATTTAATACAGCACACAATGATTGAAACTGTAGATTCATTTAAGGACCTGGGTATATGGGTAGATGTTTCTTTGAGTATTTTTGATTATATCAACCAATTGATTAATGATAGTCATAGAATTATAGGTTGCATTAAACAATTTATAAAGTCTAGGACACCAGAAATGATGATGTCATTGTTTGTTAATTACACTAGACCCAGACTTGAGTATAGAATAACAATATGAAAACCTTATAAGAAAACAAGCATGAGTAAACTGGGATAGAGTGCACTGGAAATATATCAAGGGCATCCACGGATGTGAAAATTTAAGTTATTATGAAAGGCTAAAATGGCTGAACTTGTACAGTGTCTCCTATAGTTATATATATTTAAGAGATCTTATTCAGATATATAGAGCATTTAGCAGCACTTACTTCTAGGAATGTTTTGGGTGATCAAAAAGTACTAGAGAATCATCAGACAACCTTTGTAGAAGATTCTATAGGAATGAGGAGTGTACTAATTGGTTCTCTGAGGGAGCAGCTGATGCATGGAACAGACTACCAGATTACATTAAAGCAAACACTAATTTAGATATTTTTAAGAACAGCCTGGACACTTATTATGGGAACAACTGTTCTGGTGTAATGGCAGGCTAGAAAGTGCCTGTGTTTGAAATATTTGTATGTATGTATATATGTGTGCATGTATATATGTGTGTATGTATGTATGTATGTATGTATGTATGTATGTATATGTATGTACAGTAGCATCAAATACAGTGAGCTGCTCAAACTTTACATTTTATATAAAACAGCTGAATACAGACTTGTAACAATGTTGATATCCTCCACACATTGGTCTCTATCTCCACAGTGATATTGGCAGAACCAGCCAACTGGAGACCAATTCGAATAAGTTTATGACAAATAACAAAAAATACATTAACTGTTCCATACCATTGTTTACTTAATGTGCTTTTTGCTAAATAGCACACATCTAATTCATGATTATACTGGGCATGTTTGTGAGGAATTAAAGCAATAAATGCATAAACATCGCCTACCCTCTCTTCAGATGTAAATGCTCCTCCTGAGTGGAAATGTATACATCAGATGTGTGAGTGAAGCCAGTCCTACCTCACAAAATCATAACAAAGTATCATTATACAGGTTCTATCACACTTAGTGACCACTTTGCACACTGACACACATAAAGACATGCTAAATAAGCCATTACTTTTTTTAACCACTTTATTATGAACAAAATAATAGAAGACAATCAGCAAAGGAGTTGAACATGTGCAATACAAGTCAAGTTACTCTTGCCCTAACTGATGATGCCACACAAGAATGTACAACACATTTGCTATACAACACATATTTGAAAAGATTATATTAGTAGTGTGTTGGTATGGTTATGCATCCCCTAAAATGTAGTCTGAGGCCTCAAAATATTTTGTTCACACAACTGTGAGTTAGACATATCACCATCTGTTAGGTAAGCCACTGTTGTCAGTTACTGTTGTCTAATGCATATACAGTCCCAGATTTGAATATCTGCTTATCTAAGTCCACATGCTGTATAAGGCATTATTAACTGCATCCACCACACGAGATGTTTTATTGCAAGTGCCACAGAACACATAATGGAATGTGATCATCAGTGTGCTGAAACAGCTACTTTTGACATAAAATGGATAGAAAGATTTTGGGGAACTGCTGGATAAGGTACTTTTTTATGTCACTACACTTACATCCCGCCCCCACCCCCCATTAAGGAAACCACAGTAAATAATTTCTCCAAAGCCAACTTCATGCTTCTTAAGACAGAAGTGGTGAACTTCATGACATCCATGGAGATGGACAATACAATTACAACTGCTGAATCCTACACAAATGCACTCTATAAGCACTTACATGAGTGCATGGATTGTGCTATCCCAAACAGAACCAAGACGTATCCCCAAAATAAAGGAAGCCAATCTGGTGGTCCCTTGCCATAAACAAACTGTACAACAGAAGGAAGAAACTGTTGCAAAAGAGAGTAAAATCACATGAGTGGAGGAGTACCCTGGTCAGCCTCAGTAAGAAGCTGTGATCCCTTATAAGATCCTCCAAAGCTAGCTACGAAAACAAAATCACCACTAATTTCAAGGACAACCACAAAGCATTCTATAGCTATGTCAAGAATCTCGATGGCAACACCCAGATCTGCTCTGAGTTACAGCACAAAGGCAAGAAAATTACAAAACCAACTGATATTGCCAACATCATGGCAGATAGGTTCAGTGCTAAGTTTACCCCCCTCTCACCCCCTAAAAGGCCCATATCTATACAGGAAGAATGCAGAGTCACTGTAATAACAACTATGCAGGTAAAAGCTGCACTCTCTAAAGCCAAAAACACAGCATCCATGGGACCGGACAACATCCCAGGCTGCCTTTTACACGAACTTCAGAATGAACTGGCTCCCCACTTATGCACCATATTCAATAATAGCCTCACATCAGGCTTTGTGCCCACTGAATGGCACACAGCAACAGTTATCCCACTCCGCAAAGGGGGAGCCACCACTGATCCCGGGAACAATCGACCCATTAGCCTGACGAGCCTGGTCTGTAAGGCCATGGAACGTATCATCATGGAACTCATAAACAAAGACATTGGTAACCTCCAAACTCTGGATCCCAACCAGTTCGGGTTTGTGAAAGGCAGATCATGCCTCCTGAACCTGATCGACTTCTTTGAGGCAGTCACCAAAGCTTTAGATGAGGGTAAGGAGGTTCACACAGCCTATTTTGACCTCGCCAAGGCTTTCAACACCATCCCCTATTCTGGAATTATAGCTAAACTAACTAAACTAGGTATCAATCCCTACATCACAAGATGGGTTGCCAACTGGCGCACTGAGGGAACCCACACTGTAAAAGTTGCAGACTACAAATCTGACCTCAAAGCAGTGACAAGTGGTGTACCACAGGGTTCCATCATGGGACCTCTCCTGTTTGGTATCTACTTCTCTGAAGTACAGGCTAGCACAGAAGGCCTCTGGCTAACGAAGTTCACAGATGACTGCAAACTAGGAGTCATAGTCAAGTCCCCAAATGATGTGGACATCCTACAGAAGGGCCTCTCTGAGACAGATGCCTGGTGTCAGAGCCATGGCCTCAAGCTCAATGCCAAAAAGTGCAGTGTCATCCCCTTTGGTAAAAACTCTGTACCCATGAACTACCACATAGGCAGCAATCTACTTAACACCGAATGTGTGATAAGAGACCTTGGGACCCAGGTGGACAGTAGTCTCTCCTTTGATAGTCACATCACCACAGTAGTCAGGAAGTCCTTCTACGTGGCACACCTCAACATAAAAGGGTTCTCATCCAGGGAAAAAGAGGTCATTGTTCCCCTCTACTCGACACTCATTAGACCCATTATAGAGTACAACACCCCTTTTGGAATGTACCTCACAAGACATCTGCAGCAGCTGGAAAGGCCACAGAAGTACCTCACAAAGAGGATTACTGGCCTCAAACAAATGCCCTACACTGACCGCCTCAAAAAACTCCAGCTTTACTCCATAGCATATCGCCTACTCTGAGGTGATCTCTGCCTAACATTTAAAGCTATATCAAACCCAGAGCTGTTGGACATGCTACACCTAAAGAAATCCCAATCTCTCTGAGCTACATGCTTTAGGGACCTAAACCTTGTCACCACAATAAACAGGACATGCTGGAGGGATAGATTCCTGTCCCAGAGACTTCCCATACTCTGGAACAGGCTACCCATCTATGTCAAGCAAAGTTCTTCATTAGCACTCTTCAAGAAAAAATCTTGATGAGTGGATGGGAATTAGGAAATACACCCCGGGGATCACTTCTGTGTCTCTGCTTGACAGTGGCACAGGAAAATAACTTTCTTGGGGGCATAAGCCAGGGAACCTTGTTGGCTAGGCTTACATAGGCCCTTGGGCCAATAGCCTAGTACCTACCTATGAACCTATGAACCTATTATATTGATCTCGCTTGATTTGAGCACTTGCCTAAGTACACAGTCTAGAGAACTATGTATTAAATGTAAGACAGAACATGTTTGACATGTCTTGTATAATTGGAGGTATATACACAACAAATGATGTATAATCCAGTCATCTCTGTCACTGTAGTAACATACACACTCTTGTAATATTCAGTGATTCCTAGTTTTGAGCACCTGCCTGCTTAAGTGCTTCAGAGCATTGTATCAGTCTCTAGTGCCACAGGAAAAGTCTTGCCAGAAGTATGAGATAGAGTACATTTGAACAGATGGCAACATCATTGTTTAGCAAAGCAGATGTCTGAGCTGAAAGGGACTGAAACTGATGAGAGAGCCCTCTCCAATTTTAAATCTGTACATCACACACACACATTGATACAACTGAGTCATTGCTGGATTTTAACACCTACATATCTAAGTACACTAGCCAATGTATATTGTTTCACTTGCAAGCACTACTAGAGAAGTCTGATTACAGGTATGACATAGGGTACATTTAAAAGCATTACATTATCAACGTGTAGGATTTTAAATCTCAAAATGCACGCGCTCGAAACACTCCTAAGTATGGAGAACGTCAACATCTGTGCAGTATTTGAAACCTGGTTCAAGGCTCCAGAGAGCACTCCAGCACTACTGGGCTACAACTCATACCACACATTTCAGCCACAGAACACGGACCGAAACACAAAAGGAAGGGGTGCATCCATATTCATCAAGGATACCCACACCTCCAGGTTAGTGGTGCAGCATGATACCTCTGAGATCATCCATGTGCAACTAACATTGGGCAAATCTGCAATGCAAATTGTGGCCTGCTACAGATCACCCTCCATGACCCAGGACCACCACTCCACCTTCCTGGAGACACTGGAAAACATGAAGGCCCTACTGAACACCCTGATCTCAGGAGATTTCAATTACCCTACCATTAACTGGGAAAACTACTTGAGTACAAACTCCCAGACTCAGCGCTTCCTGGAATTGATCAACTCAAATGCCCCGGATCAGCTGGTAAACTCCCCTACCAGAGGCCACAACATATTGAACCTGGTCATCACCAACATGGGCGACAGATACTCCATACCAGAGGTCAACCCATCACTGGTTAGATCAGACCATAAACTAATCACCCTGGATGTCCACACCCCACCACCACCCCAACCAAGGAAACCACAGTGAAAAACTTTTCTAAAGCAAACTTCACCTTACTTAAGTCAGAGGTGGTAAGATTCCCAGCCCCCATGCTAAAGGATAACACTGCCCAAGATGCAGAATCCTTTACAATTGCACTCTATGAGCACCTACAAGGATGCATGGATCGTGCCATCCCTAGCAAAACCAAGACTCACTCCCCTAAGAGAAGGAAACCAGTCTGGTGGACTCCTGCCATAAACAGGTTATACAACAAAAGGAGGAAACTAGTTCAGAAAAAAATCAAATCCCAAGAAGGAAAGACATCCCTGATCAGTATCAGTAAGAAACTAAGGTCCCTCATAAAAATCATCCAAGGCTAACTTCGAAAGAAAAATAGCCAAGGACTCGAAAGATAACCACAAAGCCTTCTTTAGCTATGTCAAAAATCTAAGGCAACTCACAGATATGCTCTGAGATAATGCAAAATAGAACAAAATATATTGAACCTACTGATATTGCCAACATACTGGCAGATAGATTCAGTGCAAAGTTCACCTCCCTCTCACCTTCAAAATGGCCCACAACAATACCGGAAAAGTGTAGTGTCCCAGAAATCACAGAAGCACAGATGAAAACAGCCCTTTCAAAAGCCAAAAACACAGCATCAATGGGGCCAGATGGTGTCCCAGGCTGCGTCTTGCACGAACTACAGAACAAACTAACCCCCCAGCTAAACACGCTGTTCAGCCTCAGCCTCTCCACAGGCTACATGCCCATAGAATGGTGCACAGCAATGGTTATTCCACTCCACAAAGGAGGAGCCACAAATGACCCTGGTAACTATCGCCCCATAAGCCTGACTAGCCTGGTCTGCAAGGCTATGGAGTGCATCATCAAGGAACTCATTAACAAAGACATTGGGAACCTCCAAACACTTGACCCAACCCAGTTTGGCTTTGTTAGGGGCAGATCATGCCTACTAAACCTGGTTGACTTCTTCAAGACAGTTACCAAGGCCATAAATGAGGGAAAGGTGGTTCACACAGCCTACCTTGGTCTCGCCAAGGTAGGCTCGACACCATTCCTCACTCGGGTATTATAGAAAAACTCACCAGCCTGAACATAAACCCCTACGTCACAAGATGGGTTGCCAACTGGCTTACAGACAGAACTCACACGGTAAGAATAGCTGGCTCCAGGTCTGACTCTAAACCAGTCACAAGTGGTGTCCCACAAGGCTCAGTTCTGGGACCCCTACTGTTCAGCATATATTTCTCAGAAGTACAGGCAAACACAGGAGGACTATGGCTAACCAAGTTCGCCGATGACTGCAAACTGGGAGCCATAACTGACTCTCCGGCTGACACGGACATCCTCCAAAAAGGCCTTACTGAGACAGAGACCTGGTGTCAAAGTCATGGCCTCAAGCTAAATGCCAAAAAATGCATAGTCATCCCATTTGGGAAAAACAAAACACCCACAAATTACCACATAGGCGGCAGCCCCCTTAATACAGAAGAGGTAATAAGAGATCTGGGGACCCAGGTAGATAGTAATCTCTCCTTTGACAATCATATTGCCAAAGTAGTTAGGAAATCCTTCTATGTGGCCCATCTAATTACTAAGGGGTTTGCATCTAGAAATAAAGAGGTTATAGTTCCCCTCTACTCGTCACTCAGCAGACCCATCATAGAGTACAATGCCCCATTTGGGATGTACCTCACAAGACACTTCCAACAGCTTGAAAGACCACAAAAGCACCTCACCAAGAGGATTACTGGCCTCAAACATATGTCCTATGCAGCCTGACTGAAAAAACTCTGGCTGTACTCAGTGGCATATCGCTTACTCAGAGGTGATCTCTGCCTGACTTACAAAGCCATGTCCAACTCAGAATTGATGGACATGCTCCACCTAAAGAAATCCAAGTCACTGCGAGCCACGCGCTCTAGTGAGCTAAACCTCACCACAACAATGAATAGAACATGCTGGAGGGATAGATTTCTGTCACAGAGACTCACCATGCTTTGGAACAAAATTCCTAACTACATTAGGCAGAGCCTCTCACTAACACTCTTCAAGAGAAGCCTTGATGAGTGGATGGGTAACAGAAAGTACACCCCTGGGATCACTTCATTGGCTCTGCTTGACAGATGCTCAGTTAATTAATCAATGGGGCGGCGAAAGCTGACACTCTCTGGCTAGGCTTCTAAATGCCCTCGGGCAGATAGCCTAGTACCTACCTATGAACCTATGTTGCAAAGCAGATTTTGGGATAAAATGGGAAAGCCCTTTCCCAGTGTAAATCTACACATTTGATCTGTGGGTGAAGCCATCCCTACCTAGCTCTAGAATCACACACTCTCACACACACACACACACACACACACACACACACACACACACACACACACACACACACACACACACACACACACACACACACACACTGATATACTTGAGTCATTGCTGGATTCTAACATCTACCTAAGTCAATCACAAGCACCACAGGAGAAGTCTAACTAAAAGTCTGAGTTATAGCACATTTAAAAAAATGGCCTCATCAGTATGTTGCAGGGCAGATGTTTGTCCTACAAGGGAATACAATTGATTGGAGATCTCTCTTCAGATGTAAATGCTTCTCCTGAGTGGAAATGTATGCATCAGATGTGTAAGTGAAGCCAGTCCTACCTCATACTAGCGTCTCTCTGACACACACACACACACACACACACACACACACACACACACACACATACACACACACACACACACACACACACGCACATTCATACTAGTCTGCCACTGTTGGATTTGAACACCTACTTATATAAGGTACACAGTCTAGAGTACATTGTAGTAACCATCAGGGCCATAGGAGAAGTTTGACTAGAAGTGTAAGGCAGCACATACATGTAGCGTACATCACATGTTTGAATAAATAGGAGTGTATCTTGGCAGGCAGACAAAACAACAATGTGCTGACAATGATGCATTACATACTGCAGTGATAACTCATACATCACTTCATTCACATACATTGTGGTACTGTGAATGATATCTTAATGTTTCACACTATGTTGTATTGATCATCTAAAAATGGATGATAATCATGGTCTCAAAAACTGGAATGACATTCAAGCTTTCATAACTGTTCAGCTCATGATCATTGTATACAAATGTTTATAAGGTGGTGTGTCACTGGCATTATTTTTTAGTGTTTGTAAATACAAAAGAAAAACTTCAAACACATGAAAGTACACTCCTTAATACCACTCATCGAGTATGCAGTCAGATGTTTCACACCACTATACATCATTTGCAAGTGTAATGTGTGGGAGTGCAAAAGTAATTTATGGTATGTAGTGTTTAGACAGCCTTGCAGAGGACCAGTCATATCTGGACTACAGCATGCCAATAAAACATACATACATAACACCAGGCATTGGTATTACTTTTTTATTGTCAAAATTGCTTACTGAAGTGAACTGCTGACAAGCTCATGTACATGAATGGTGGCAAAGTATTAGTGCACGCATAATTATTTTTGGAGTTTTTTAACTTATAAGATGAATTAGCAAGGGTCTGTGGTGCTCCATGGCAAGCTACTCACAAATAAAGAGCACTGGCATGTTTACAATTTTGATTCTAAGCCATTTCAGAAAAAAATGTATGTTTTGTTAATGTTTTCTGTATCATTTACATGTCATGATCATTGCAGTAAAGTATTGATTACAATAGATATTACAGTGGCATACTTGCACTGTCCTCATATTTGCTGACTGTCCATGTGTTTAAAGCATGATGATATTGTTGTGTTCCTTTAGATTTTTTATCACATCACTGACTACTGAAGTCACTAAATGATAAACTATATCTATGTGTCAGACTTTATATCCTTCTAGAAATTCAGGTTAACTCCAAATATTTTATCCCAGCACATTCTAAGTATATAGGAGCAATGATTTGAACCTGTGCCCTGTGTTTTAGAATTTATCCTCACATTATTCCTGGCTTTAACCCAATGTCTTACCCTTATAGCTGGGAAGGCATGATGAGGGTTGGGATAACTGTGAACCACATAAAGGATCAATCAGGATATTGCTGATAGAATAACATATGTATCCATTATTTCACAAGGAAAATCTTATGAGAAATGAAAATATTCATAATTTTAGGGCTGGTGATTGATTTAAACATCTGCCAATCTATACCAACAGCATATGAACATGGGCATTAGGTAATCACACCAGAAAGCTAGGCAAATGTCTAGTGTTAAAACACACACATTTGAAGGGACAATGAAAACTACATGAAGCAAGGGAGTATGTGTGCAGCATACTATATAACAGCAATGACAACTGAATATCCTATATGGTGTACATTTAACCCTGCAGCCTATGCAACATGTTATAAAAACTGTCTCTTCATGGTGCTACCTGTCTTTCTTTCTATAACATAGCAAGACTAACCACAGTAGCACAAGTGGTAGTAGACTAATATGGCTGAAGGCAAAAACCTACCCATTTTTGCCCTAAGATGTGCATTGTCATTTAGCATCAGCTAGCAATGTTGTTCCATGCCAAACATCATTCGGACTCTGACAAGAGAAAGAAAGAGATAGAGATAGATAGAGAGAGAGTGAAAGAGAGGAAGAGAGAGAAAAAAAAGAGTTCAGGAAATTTCTGGCCATCTTTATGGTGTTTGAATCTTTTTGTTGTCATCATAATAATTCTGCTATTCTGCATATGATAAAGGGTTTCAAATAGGACACAAGCAGGAGTAGGATGGTAGTACAATGATTAATTCATAAGCTGGAGGCTAGTGGGTTAATAACATATATGACCAACATTTCTACACATAATATTAATATGAAAACACATCCAATGATGTTGGAGATACTTCTGGATTTGAACACTTGACACTGTGCAAAAGCATTCTACAGACCTGTTCAGTATATGAGCAGACCACACAGGAACTCCTACTTTATATAATAAAACTCACACATTTGAAGGGACCATGAAAAATGAGTGAATCAAGGGAGAACTTGGGCATCAGGCTTCATCACAGTAATGACAATTGCAACATCTCATAAGGTGTACATCACATCCTGCAGTCTAATAAACATATAAAAGTAACTGCCTCTTCATAGTGCTTTATTTCTATAGCCCAGAGAGGCTACGCAGACCTGTGTGACTATAAATGAAATATTTCAGTCAAAGGTAAAATTTTCAGTTGTTGTTATAGGACATGAAAAGTCATATACCATAACTTAGTATTTGTGTGCAATGGTCGGCATTCAGCAAATGCTGAGGACCAAAATTTATGTTTTTTTTATGGGCCATCTGTGTGTTGTGTGTGATTATATTTTTTCATTAGATTAAATGTGTGGAAAAGGGTTTTTAGGACAGTCATGAAAGAGGGAGCAAGCAGAGATATGATACACTGGGAAGAATAAAGGAGTATGCAGGATGGTGGAGGGGCAGTACCATAGCTATCCACTTCTTCACAAGATAACCGTGTACTTCTACAAATAATTTGCGAAATTGGCATAGTCACCACATCAAGTCTGTATGACAACTTAATAATGTTATGTGGCTAATTGGGCAAAATCAAATGGGTCAGATAGACAATAGGTGAAATTGAGAGCCATGTACTTGGGGTATTTTTAGTGAGAAAAAATCCCATTTTATATTCTTATTGGCAAGAGAGGAATATTGGGGGAAGATGTTTGAGAATAACTAGGTTTAGGTAGGTAGGGTAGGTTAGGTAGCAGGTACAGACATACATGACATTCAAGACAGACAGGGATGGTGATGGACACAAAAAGTTGGGGGCACCACGATTGGGGATCTGTAGGGAGCATCAGAGGTGTATCCTCATCCAGCATGAGTAAAGTAAAAATCTAATCTTCACCCTCAAAACTGTCATCACTTTCTTTTGTTGCAGACATCTGGGGAAGTGATAGAGTTGGCTATCTGATGCATGACTTTCTCAATTCTGCCATTGCAGACACCAAAGCCTCATAGCATAAGGTCATCCACCAACCCTGATTGCTTCTGATGGGTGATGTAATCATCACCTCCACTAGCACATCTCCCAGTGGGTACCACTGCACCTACTCCTGGGGCACAGCTACCAGATGCGGTAGCAGCAGGTACTGCAGGAGATGTGGAGGGAACACTGACAGGCTGGGACTCAGAAGTGCTGTGTGTTTGTGCTGCCTGTGGTGGTGCCGCTACAATGTCCATGGAGGTATCCCCAATGGCCTGTCTAGCTTACAATGCTGATAGTTGTGTTGCAACAGGAATTATGTTGCAAGAAAACCCCCCATAAAATAGAAGGATGGAGTGAGAGTAATATAGAAAATGTCATCAATGCCATGTCATTTCAATATTTCACATTTGGTCCAATTTGACACATAAATATGGTAACATTTGACACATCCATATATGAAAGTGAAGCCATTCATGTGTCTCATTGCTATTATGGGCAATTGTCAAATAGTTTAGCATCTATTGTATATTTGATATATGCATTCCAATTAAAGAAATGTCCATTTACAAATATCACAATGTTATTGTCGCTAACTGATTCCATTACATTGATTTTATATTATGTAATAAAATCTAATTGCTGTTGCTTGGATTTGAGCCCACATACAGTTGCATTGATTTACACATTGCCTAACGCAATGATCAAGAGATATTCAAGCAGGCATGTATGCTTGATATAATATATATATATATATATATATATATATAAAAAAAAAAATATATATATATATATATATATATATATATATATATATATATATATATATATATCGATTGACCTTCATAAACTTGAATCACAGTGGTTCGAGTGCTCATATGAGTGACAAGAAACCACGAAATTGAAAACGTCAACAGTCCTTAATGTTTGAAAAACAGCAAATCGAAAAGTAGATTTGCTGTTTTTTGAATATTAATGTTGAACAAAAAAAAACACAAAGTGTAAAGGAGGGGGGTTGCCCCCCTGCCCCCCCATGTGGGGGGTGCACCCCCCACTTTATTATTTTATTATTTATTTTAACTCCGAGATTGCACTACAGTGGGGAAAGAAACCATTTCTCGATCCCCACTATGGCATTCGCTCATTGCACATTCAAACCTTTTTTCTTTCAGCGTTTGCAAAATTTGCAAACAGCCTTTTGAACACTTGCTGTTCGCTCAGCTGTGTATCACCTTTATAAAGGTAAACCTATATATCTTATGCTATGCTTACTCACTTGTGTAGTGCCCTCCAAAGTAATAAAGTAAATTTCAGTTCTGATGTATGATGGTATTGCTAGCATTCAAACCTTAGTGATACTTATCCTGTGCCTCTCTGAGGTGTGTCAGTCTCTCCTGACATGCCTCCCAATTCCTTTCTATCCGATCAGATACTGTAGAGAACAGAAAAAAATATATGACAACCTTTATACATGGCCAAGTCATGGTATTATATTGCCTGGTGATGGACCACTATACTTACACAACTCAGGGACGTCAGCAGTTCTAAAATCTTCCTCCCATCAGCAAAGGAGATCCTGCTTGCACCATTTTCTGTCACTATAATGGTGACAAAATTTTCACCTGTGTGTGGAAGGACAGTAGACTGGTGATAGCCTTGGTCAAGCTATTCCTAGCCATAACCTTATACTAAGGCCAGGTTCAAATCTGCTGCAAAAACTATGCCTGTAGCATTTTGCAAATAGCTCAACAAAGGTCTTCAACTTCTCCTGACATCAACATTTGGCTCTGAATGGAGTACCAGCCTCATCATTGCTTGCCATGCCTTCTCCAGGATATAGGAATAAATGGCAGGGAACTGGTGCCCAAATTCAGATCTCGTATGTAGCAGATTGTGCATATTTTGCATGATAGAAAGCATGCAAATGGCCTGGAGTGAAGTGTGAAACACGGCAGTGAAGCTTGGCTATGTGTGATGCTCCGTTTATTTTCACATGTTCCACTGTGACTTATTCAAATGCTATTTAATGATAAGATCTGAGTTACATTTGAAATTATATATTGGCACCTCTAGCCATGACGTCTCATATGGTGGATGATAATCATATATAGACTCTTCTGACAAACAAATATGACATGGCATTGTCAATAATGTTTGTGTCGTTTGGTGTTGTTAAAAGATAAGTTGTTGTTAAGTGAGGCATAATGCCTTAATGGCATATAGACTTTATAGACTGTGACTAAGTACCTAGGAATTTAATCCATGGCAAATAAAGGAAGTTGAACTGTTGTATTTGGTACATGAAATATGAAAGCCACATGTGAAATAACACCTTCAGGGTGCAACTTGAGGTATAACAATTTGAACATAACAAGAGATAGACTTAATTCTGAAAAGTCTTTATGTGTTGGAGTTTCAGTTATTTTATTGGACTTATATTTTGGGGCAATTACTTATTTCCATAAAACAGTTTCATTTGCACTGACTTGAGTAATTTCTGAAACACATATTGAAGAAGAGGCCAGCCATACATACTTTGCATTATATATTGTTTTATACAACATACATCAGTACCATATGCACTTGTGGTAATGACAAATTGCATTCCACTGCAGCCATATTCAAACATATATTGAAATGTGTGTTGCTAACCTCTAAATGATTTGACTCAGATGTAACTGCAATCAATCATATTTTACCCCAATAAATATTGGTAATTTCCTTTTTACTTTCTCCAAATCTTTTGGGTTTCCAATACCATGATGTGAATTGACCCCATTCCTACGTGAAAGTATGATTAAAGATCATGAAATTAGTATTGTTTCCATCTTTGATGTTATCCAGAAGTGCTCTTCACAGCACCCGCAATATGCCCAGTATTGACTCCTTTTACAATTAATACAGAGTTACATGTACTAGTACCATATCCAAGTATGATTGTAAATTCTTTTTCATAAGACCCATTGCTTCTACTACTACTATTAGTGAAACTGTCTGGGTATTCTTCTTCCACATTGCCCTTGTTTCTGCCTGCAATCCTGGTATTTTATGACTTTATATATCTCTGTATATAAGACACTGTAGTCAATGGGTGTAGCAATTTCAATGATCAATGTTACTTTTGTCTTCTTTTCATGGTTTTTTGAACTGTTGATAATGGGTGATCCCATGTGATATAAACTTCATCATTTTCTACAATGTTTAGTGTCTTATGTTTCCAATGTTTTTCAGCTACTTCAGTATTATAATGTTTGCATAATCCCCAATGCAATAATCTTGCAACATTATTATGCCTTTCAGTATACAGTCCTTCTACCATTAGTATACCACAACATGGTAACATTATACATATGCAAGTGCTCTTTAAATTTACTATGATCATTGTTATAATTAGCACACTTCCTACAGAGAACAATTTACTTATATAACATTCAATTCATTACACAGACTTGTGCTGCAAATTTCAGTTTGTAATTTACCAATTGTACTTCATGTTCAATTACCAATACAAAGTCACTGATATGACTTTATTCTGACTCCTTAATTAAAACAGTTGATAATCTGGATTCAGAACCTACATTAATTGCTCTGTTGCTCAGAACTTATTACATTAACACACTGAGCCACAGAGAAAGTTACATAACAGGTGTATTTACTGCACGCAGTACTGTCCAGAGTGCTGATTGAAGTGCACCGATGACATTTGCACTACTGACAGCTAAGTTTTTGCATACGCCAAATATAATTTTGAGTTTTTGCCTTCGGAAGTGAACTATTATTCACTAATAGTCACTGCCAACAGTCACTAATGAGCAGTGCCAAGTGACATGCAAAAGATGAAGCCAAAAAAGAAGAACAAAACCATAACATAGTGAGCTTATTTATCTAAGTAGTGGCCTTCTACAGGAGAAATGTTGACAGTAAAAATTTCTGCTTTCATTGGTACGTCAAACTATCTAGATTTAAACCTAGCAACTATGGTATTACCTTGACAAATTGACATTTTAACAGTGTTTGCTTCATGATAACTTATATTTCCTCATGTAATTCATCATGCATTCATGACATGAGATTTATTGAGGAAGGGGCCATACAGGAGTTTTTATGAGGTCATGTTGTACACACCATATGCAACCAAAATGTACACCTGTGTTAATGACATGTATTACTGTCATGAATAATAGTTCAGACATATTACAACTCTATTGATTATGTATCCTACTTTCCCAATTCATTATGTTGCTGATTTTACTTCCTCAGACTTCAGGACATGACATATTTGTAACACCATGCACATAAAAGTGTGCTATTACCATAATCAGTCCTAAAAGACTGAAAATGGTATAGATCAAAGTTATCTTGTTTATCATCCATTATACACAATTCTGTTGTTATAATCAAAACACTGGACACCGAAATTATCCTTCAAGTTCAAGTACACAAATAGTTATTTCACTGTGAACAGTTCAATCAAAATCTGAATTCAAACCTTAAATGAGTTGTGTTTTTGCTCAGAACTTATCGTATTAACAAACTGAGCCACAGAAAAAGTTATATAACAGGTATATTTTCTGCACTCAGTACTGTCCAGCATGTTGACTGAAACACACTGGCACAAGTCTCATTTGTACTACTGGCAGCTAAGACTTTGTGCATGCCAAGCAAAATTTTGAGATTTTACCTTGGGAGTTGAACTATCATTCACTGATAGTCACCACTGACAGTCACAGACACACACTGCCAAGTGTCATGCAAAGGATGAAGAAAGAAAAAAATGAATCAATGTGATGATTTTTCAACTTTGTTGTCTTATTTCATCAAAATGTTGAAATTAATGATCCCAACTTTCAAACAGGCATCACAGTCTCTAGAATTGTACCGTGAAACCATGGCATTACCATGAAACATTGAAAAAAATGAACAGTGTTCACCACAACAACATTGACATTATGAGGTATGGAAAGTAGATGACATATACTCAGCTTTTTAATTCAAATATATTATATTTAGGGAGCACTATACTCATGTTCTCACACTTGTCCTATGTCCTTCAATAGTAGAAGTCTGGCTGAACGTGATACTTGCAGAAGTTATCCTAATGAAGCATGTCACATTACAAACGGTTGTTTTCAAGATGAGAGTGTATTCTACCGTTTGTTTTGAGAGCCTTACTCACCTTTGTTGTATTTCTAACATGACTGTATAACATTTTGCACTGATTCTGATTTTTTTGTCTGTATGTTTAAGTTGATTTACGGACACTTTTTACACAGGGGCACGGTTATGTTCTAACAGTATTTTAATAAAGGTGGCATAGAGATTATCTCCTATGTCAGTAAATGTAATGAAAAAAACTTTGCTAGCAGTCTATTCTCTCTCTGACTCACTAATGTAAGTGTACTTCCCATTAGCAGGAGAGTTAAAGACTTAATTAGATGTGCATTTCTGATAATGAATTACAGTTGCATGATATTAGCTAGACACTGTTCTGAATACTTGTTCTTTTAGAGCTAGGGAGTTTGCACACCTTGATGTAGATCTTGACAACATGTTTTCCTGCCCAGCACCTCAGGTAAATTGAGTGATTCAAGGATGATAATGAGCTGACCCCTAATTTACATATTCTACTGACCAAATATGTTAATTAACACAATATAAGGACATTCTATGGCCAAGGAATGTCCATTGTAATAGTGAAGACTATCCCCCAAATGCTACAAATCTAAACCTCTGCTGTTTGAATATATAGACTTGCTGAATTTACATTGTTTTGGAAATGCTGTCTTGCAGTTTCTGTTACGGTAGGTTATGCTATTTAAAGGCACTGTTAACAGTATGGTTTTAGTATGTTTTTCCAAGCAAAATAACCGATGTCAGCACTATGCACAGTTCTGTTTGTAATGAATGTACTGTATAAGACTTGCTATTGCAATGATCCTATAATTTTACTTCATGGGTTTCTGGAAACATTTCTGTGAGGATGTTAACATATTTCTAACTTGAGAAGCTTGGTTATGTTAAAGAGACATTTCTGAAGCTGTTTGGCCTACTTTTCTTCCATTGTAAAGTTGAGTTATTGCTATTGTGGTTGTTGTGGGCTGGATTAATGGGTTACTTACAAGTTCCTGCTTTTTTATTACAGAAATGAGCACTGTCTACACGTTGCAATTTTGTTGTGAATAGTTTAAAAGTTGCACTTACAATTAGCATTGACTTGTATTACATATTGAAATTTTTTTCTGGAAACATTTCCTGATTATGTTGACGAATGTCTGACTTTAGAAACTCATTGCAGGATAAAGTGACATTTCTTGAAACTGTCACACTGCTAATACTGTTCCATATCCTGAACATAACTAATTTTTGCCTTTATGAAGTTGTATTATTTGGGGTGGGGGTATGTTGGATTTTACCAGTAATAGATGTCTGTA
This sequence comes from Protopterus annectens, assembly GCF_019279795.1. Classification (NCBI taxonomy): domain Eukaryota; kingdom Metazoa; phylum Chordata; order Ceratodontiformes; family Protopteridae; genus Protopterus; species Protopterus annectens. The sequence goes on from NC_056731.1 coordinate 1,904,399,014, forward strand.
TTCAGATATCATCATTATTAACATTTTTAAGAATGATGCCTGCATAATTATATGTTTTCTGCCCCATGCAGATCAGCTTGTAAGCACACAGCCCCTACTCAATTGCCTGCTAAAAGTTTTGTTTTACTTCAATATAGGGATATGGACCTAAACCAGTCATGCCAAGTAAACCTGCATTTACAGATTCATAGGTTCATAGTTTAGTACTAAGCTAACTGCCCTTGCGAGCCATTTTAAGCCTAGCCAATTATCCCTTGTGAGACTCAAACCCTGCACCTTGTGTTTGTAAGGCAAACACCTTAACCATTAAGCCACCCTCCCAACCCCTTAAACACAACTAGTATAACTCTTCCCCAAATTTATTATACAGATATTTATAAACGGTACACCCTGTGGTTGTCTTCCACCTCTGCCCCACATCTATCGTGTCACTGGGTAACTCCTCTGACTTGCCTCACGTTCAGCCAGACTTCTACTATTGAAGGACATAGGACAAGTGTGAGAACATGAGTATAGTGCTCCCTAAATATAATATATTTGAATTAAAAAGCTGAGTATATGTCATCTACTTTCCATACCTCATAATGTCAGATGCTAAGAATGAAGTAATAGTCCAGGCCCTCTGCCTCCATGGCTCATGCATCTTAGTGAAAATGTTAGCTAACAAGCCCTTCCATGACCAAGCCTTGCGGCACGTGGTCAGTGAAGTGAACACTATGGGTGACCATGGTCATCACTGCAAGGCTATCATACCTAGAGCCATTGTCATACTAAAGAACACATTCAATAGACCCTTGAATGTTGCACAAGAATAGAAAGCTACTGTGGGTTGACCTGCTACTGAACCACCACTCACAGAGATGGAGCAGTTCCTGTCAACTGTAAAGGATACAGGCAAGTCAGAGGAGTTACCCAGTGACACGATAGATGTGGGGCAGAGGTGGAAGACAACCACAGGGTGTACCGTTTATAAATATCTGTATAATACATTTGGGGAAGAGTTATACTAGTTGTGTTTAAGTGGTCATCTTCTGTTTAATGCTTATCATACCTGTATCAATTTCCATTTTGTCTGGTCAAGCACATCTGGTATTGAGGTTCCATGACTACCTGCACATGGTATGGACATGCCTTTTACTCTTCTTCATTTATATATAGACATTTAAACAGTGGTGCAGCGATAGCGTTGTCACCTCACAGCAAGAGGTTCTCTGGTTCGATCCTCGGCTGGGGTGCTTTCTGTGTGGAGTCTGTATGTCCTCCCTGTGTTCGTGTGGGTTTCCTCCAGGTGCTCCTGTTTCCTCCCACATTACAAAGACATGCATCTGGAGCGTTTCTCCCTGGGCCCTCGCTGAAAATTGGCTTTGTTCCAAGTCGGACTTTCCCGGTTAATTCTCCTTTATAGCATCTGTTGTTGCTTTATTCTGGTTTACTAAGCATATTTGGATAATTATTATTATTGGATAATAATTGGATCTGCCCATGCTCCTTGCCATCTTAGTACTCTTTTCTATTCCCTTCTTCCCCGCTCTTAATAGACTTTCTCTTGATATATCCTACTTCCCTTCCTGCTTTACCTACTTTCTAGCCTCGCCTCTCTTTAATTCCTTAACATTCTAATGTCCTTACTTTATATTCTTATACTAACCTTTATCTATCCCAGAATTTGACTGAAATTTATTATCTAGTTTTCCTGCCAGAAAAAGTATATGGCTTTTACGACATCCACATTAGGAACTCTCTTCTACCGTGTATATAATGTATGGTCAACTTTATTGCTTGCCTATATATTTTGCTTATTATAATACATACATACATACATACATACATACAAATGTTTCAAGCATGGGCATTAAAGCCCTTCTAGCTTGCCAATATGCCAAGACACTTGTTCCCATAATAACTGCCCAGGCTGTTCTTAAAAATATCTAAACTAGTACTTGCTTTAATGTAATTTGGTAGTCTGTTCCAAGCATCAGCTACTCTGTCAGAGAGCCAATTAGTGCACTTCTCATTCATATAGAATCTTCTTCATAGGTTATCTGATGATTCTCTAGTACTTTTGATAACCCCAAACATTCCCAGAGGTAGTTGTCCCTAAATGCCCTATATACCTGAATGAGATCTCCTCTTAAATACCTGTAAGAGACAGTGTACAAGTTCAGATATCTTAGTCTTTCGTAATAACTTACATTTTCACATCCATGGATGCCCTTAGTATATTGCCCCTGTACTCTTTCCAGTTTATTCATTCTTGTTTTCCTATAGGGTTTCCATATTGTTATTCAATACTCAAGTTTGAGTCTAATGTAACTAAAAAACAATGACTTCATTATGTTTGATTTCCTGGACTTTATAAATCTTTTTATAAAAACTATAGTTCTATAACTATCATTAGCCAATTGGTTGATATGATTAGAAAAACTCATAGCTGAATCTACCCATATACCCAGGTCCTTAAATGAATCTACAGTTTCAATCACTGTGTGCTGTATTAAATATTCACCTTTCAGTTTATGTCTCCCAAATCTCACATGCTTAGTTTTTGATGTATTTATCAACATACTATTCTCCTGTGCCCAAATGGTCAATTTAGTCAAATTATGTTGCAGACATGCCTTATCTGTAATACTTGTAATTTCAGGTCGTCAGCATATAGACTGTAGAACACCTCAGATGAAAAAGTAAGATCTGAAAGATATAATCTAGACAAGTAAGGGCCTAGTACAGAGTCCTGTGGGACACCTTGTTTGTAACCAAGGATTTCACCTGTCCAGCTGGTGTGTGATACTTGCCATGTCCTATTTGTAAGCCATGCAACTATCCATCTTATCAACAGTACATCAATACCTAGTTGTACTAATTTATTGATCAATGTTTTGTGCATGACCCTGTCAAATGCTGAAGTTAAATCTATATAAATCACATCACAGCACAATTTTTCATTCATAGCTGTTATTATATTGTTATAGAACATCATGTTACAGGTGGTAATAGATTTATTTTCAACATATGCATGCTGATATATGGATTCAAGTCCCATCCTATCCAGTTCTGACAATAACTTATCCAGTATTACCTGCTCCATTATTTTTCCACAACATGAAAGTAGACTTAAGGGTCTGTATGATTCTGGGTTTATCCTACTCCCCTTACCCTTAAAGACAGGTTTAATAAGTGCATGTCTCCAATCTTGAGGAATCTCCTCATATTTATATAACCTAGTGAATAATAGATGTAATGGCAGTGTAAGTTCTTTCTTAAGTGTTTTCAGGTCATTGTTACTTAATCCGTCTCTTCCCAGCACTTTGTCTGGATCCAGTTTGCACAGTTCTTTTTCAATATAATCTAATTTGATTCCAGTATCTGGGGTTACCTGGATGTCACTAGGACAACTTACCACCCCTTTTGTGGAGCCAAACTGTTTTGCATAAGATTTTGTAAATATATCTATAATCTGTTGTTTCTGAGAATAAATTTTAGAATCTGCACACAGTTTATCAATTTGTGTATATTTACTCCTTCCACATCTTATGTATCTATAAAAAAGTTTCCTATTATGCTCAATATCTTTATATAACTTTTCTTCAAAGTTTTCTTGATCTTGTCTAACACTGTGCTTAATCTGTTTGTCCAGCTCATTTATTTCAGTTTTCAAAGTTGTAGTTCGACCTCTCTTCCATTTCTTATATTTTTGTCTCTCACCTTAATCAGGTATCTTGTTCATATGGAAATATACCCCCCTGATACTGTGTGCCTAGATCCTGATGTTAAACATTTATTTGACTTTTAGCACTCAAATAATTTCTCTTTCAAAACTTTCCACATTCCATCTGCAGTTTTTACACTGAGCACCTCACTCCAGTTAGTTTTATATAGTAACTATTTTGCTTCCCTATAATCTGTAAATAACCTTCTATGCATTGGCTTAGATTTCAGTTTGGCAGAATTACCTAGCAACAAATTAACCTTTATGACCCCATGATCACTGCATATCAATGGTGGTAAAACTTGACTTGAAGTTACAGTAATTTCTCTGAGAACACAAAAAATATCTAGTATATTCTGTCCCCTGGTAGGTTTTTTTACAATCTGAAGCATTTGCTGTTCCTGAATATACTCTGTGAATAATTTCTTTACTAACGTTGTTGAATCAATATTATTCCAGTCTGTTTCTGGTAAATTTAAGTCCTCAGCTAATATTATTCTTCCCTCCTGTGTTTCATGTAAGAAATGTATGACTTCCTCTAGGTCATCTGCACTTGACTTTGGTGGTCTGTACACTCCAACAATTGTTATATGTTCCAGGGTTGTCTTTATTGTCACAGTTACACAGTCTATAGTATTGGTGTTATCATTGAACATGTAATAATTACATGTCTCATAGCGATCTTTAATCCCTATCATAACACCTCCACCTGACTTTTTGTTAGAATGTCTGTTACAGTAAAAACATTTATACCCTGACAGAACTGGTTTCCAGTCATTGTTCTTTAACCATGTTTCAGAAACTATAACAACATCAATCTTGTGGGAAAGTAGCACATTTTCTAATAAAAAAAACTTTATTATTAATGCTCCTAGCATTAACAACCATCAGAGATGCATCAAATGTTGCTATATGTGAACTGTTACATTTTTGACCTGCAAAAATCCTGGCTAGTGTTTGTCAAATATTGCAAAATATCTGCTGCAAAAATTCTCTTCCCTGGTCTAGACAAATGCACACCATCCTGTCTGAACATGTGTGCCCAAAAGAAGGCTTGGGTGCTCTACACATTTCCATTTTTTAAAACAGGACATTTTTTCCATGTAGGTGTTTATCTAAAAAATCTTTTCATTCACAGTGACATGACTATCCTTTCTGTAGGTGATTTGTGAAAAATATATCCTAACACCAGTACAAGCTATACTATCTAGGAGGGCTGTCAGTTCCCGACTAACAGTCAGAGAATCTTTGTTGGTGATATTATTTGTACCAACATGAATAAAAACAGATCCATACTTCCTTACATTAAGGTGATCCAAGGCTTGTTTCACATATTCTATTTTTGCTCCTGGCAAGCATAACACTACTCGATGTTCATTATCATCTCTGCAAATATAAGTATCAGTTCCTCTAATAACTGAATCTCCAATTACAAGAATATCTTTGCTGACCATCTCTGAAGAATTTTCATCTTCTAATACAGTCATGTCTGCTCTATCAATTGTTACGAGTGATAGATCTTCATCACTATTAGTCTTATTAATTTCACTGTTTTCACTGCGTATTAAATTCTCATCCAGCTGGCGTTGTAAATCCGCAGCTTGAGCCACATAGTCAACATCTGTCTTTCTCTTCTTTTTTCTTACAGTAATGTTCTTTATCCTTCCACATTCAGTTTTGATTTCTTCCTTTTCACTTGCCCCTTGCCTCTTTTTTCTACCTTTTCCATTGGAAAGGTGATGCCTTTTTCTGTAGACTGAATGTTTTCTGATATAAAAATATTATCATTCCCAGTAACTTGTGTGTTACATAACAAGGCAGTGCCATGTTTACTACGTATTGTCTTTCCTTTACAGTCATTTGTCAGTTTCTTTTTCTTCCTTGTTATTTATTGAGAACTTCTTCCTTTCTTTCTTTTTTTGTTTCCTTCTAAACAAACTGGATCCTCAGATTGCTGAGTACTTGCATCCACAATTCCATAGTTCTCAGGGGCCTCATCATGTTTCATAGGAGTTGAATGTTCTTTGCAGAAAATAGATGCATCATTTCCTAAATCTGTTCTATTTGTTCTATGCCTAACATTATTTAGTTCATCAGTCCAGCCATTAATATATGATACAACAGTTCTCCAAGCCATGCCAATTGCACAAGTGCAATCCTCATCATTAAGGCGAGATTTGCTTCTAACAATGGTAAGCAAATCATCCAACTTTTGACACGAGGAACAAAGATCACCAGTGTTATCAGCTGTTACCTTTAAATATGCATAGCATTTATTACATCGTACAAGATACTTGTGCATTAGCAAATCATTAATTGCATACTCATTTAAGGAATCCATATTCAGCTTTAATTGAATAAAATATTGCAAAGGGAAAAAAATATACAAAGTCAGTAGCAAAGAATTCAAAGGAACTTATATCAACTTCTATGACAAAAATTATACCAGCAATATCCAGCTAAATAATAAAATACAATAAAGTTGTTCTGACCATACAAGTTCTACCAGCCAGACAGAAGTTGTCATTTCTTTATGTAAATTTATAGCTGTCTAGGCCCCTTGTGGTGGCTAGAACTTGCCTGTCCAAAACCTATCCCTTTCTCACAACCAAAAGTGAAACTAAAGGTAAAACAACAAAATATGAATCAAAGTAAAGCTTGTTAATAAGCAGTCTCTTCCTACCTACAAACATTTAAAAACAGTGATAACAAATGCAATATAAATTCAAATAAAACTGCTCTTACCAGTCAACTCCAAAACAAATCACAAACCAAGACAGGATTGTTTTGATATGCTCAGAATTTTCCTCACTGCAGTCTGTGTAAATTTATAGCTGTCTAGGCCCCTTGTGGTGGCTAGAGCTTGCCTGTCCAAAACCTATACCTTTTTCGCAACCAAAAGTGAAACTAAAGGTAAAACAACAAAATATGAATCAAAGTAAAGCTTGTTAATAAGCACTCTCTTCCTACCTACAAGCAGTTAAAAATAGTGATAACAAATGCAATATAAATTCAAATAAAACTGCTCTTACCAGTCAACTCCACAACAAATCACAAACCAAGACAGGATTGTTTTGATATTGTCAACTTTATTGTTTGCCTTTATATTTTGCTTATTTTGTATTTCTCATATTGTACTACTTTATTATTGTCTTAATATTTGTAACCATTAAAAGTCTTTTGGCTTTTCCTGGTTAGGGGTCGCCATAGCAGTACTCCAGTCCTCTCATGATTGGCAGTGGTTTTTTTTATGGTGCTGAGTTGCCAGCCTGACGCCCAACCTTCAAAGAAGGCACGCCCATTTATACTTGCACCTACCTGTATGTCTTTAGAGTCACTCGACCACAGGAAGGACATGCAGACTCCTCACAGAAGGCGCTCCAGCTGAGAATCAAATGGGAGAACCTCTTGCTGTGAGGTGGCAATGCTATCCGCTGCACCACCGTGGCCTAACCATTATTCAATTTAATTCTCTTTATGTATACTGTGGAGCTTTTTTCCCTGGGCCTCCACTGAAAATGGGCTCATACTCAGTTGGACTTTTCCGGTAAACAAATGTCTAATAAATAAAATAAATAAATAAATAAATATTTCTGATAATGTCTTCTTATATTTCTTCTTTTTACTGTTTTATTGGTATAAACAGTGCAGTGATGCAGCAGTAGCATTGTTATCTCACAATAAGAGGTTTTCCAGTTCTTTGGTTCGATTCTCAACTGGAGTGCCTTCTGTGCAGAGTCTGCATGTCCTCTCTGCATTTGTGTGGGTTTCCTCCGGGTGCTCCAGTTTCCTTCCATGTACAAAGACATGTGCCTGGAGTGTTTCTCCTTGGGCTTCTGCTGAAAATTGGCTATGTTCCAACTCAGACTTTCCTGGTTAGCAAATGTTAAATAAAAATAAAAAATAAATAATCACAGGTGAGGCTGCCACTGGCACTATGGAGCTCATAGTGCTTGATTTTGGAGTATCGGTAGCCTCTGATGATGATGGTATTGATGAACAGACACAGTCTGGGGTTGTAGAGGGTATGTTTGACACAGAGGATGTGGCTCTCACATCCACTCCCTAGAGTCTGGACATAGTTAGTATACCTGTGTTTAGACATGGCATAGAACCATCTGAGATTGA